>NW_021627561.1:0-8401 GCF_004785775.1 Grammomys surdaster | reverse complement strand
CACCTCGGAAGCGCTCAGGGGTCTCGCGTGCCAGATCGGGCCCGGCCGCTACCGCCACTGCAGTGGCCACACACGCGCTCACGCAGGCAGCTAAATCCATCCAAGCTGGGCGCCCGCGGCTCGGAGCCCACAGGCGCCGGGGCTCCCGGAGCGCCCCTCCCTCGAGCTTGCCCACCCTTCAGTGCCAGCTGCAATCCTGCGGCACCGGGCGGGGAGGGGAGGAGGCCGCTGCAGAAGCACGGCCGTCTCCGGCTCGCCTCTCTCTCGGGCCCCAGCGGCAGTAAAGGGCAGCGCCCAGAGCTGCTGCGCCAAAAAGGGCATGAGAGTCGGCTTGGCCCCCGCCCGGCGCTCGGGCCGCTTCCCACTGTAAGGATCCAGGGCTCCAGCCTTCCCCTCTCCATAAAAGGAGGGGGAGTGAGTCTCTGCGGAGAGGCGGGGCGGGTTTAGGGGCGCGTCTAGGGCACTCACCTGACGGCTGCCACGCGCCCGCGCCCCAGAGCCAAAGCCTGAGACACCTGATTGAGGAACTTGCACTCTTGTCTGGAAGTGGAAGCGAGGCTAGGGTCGGGGAGGAGGCTACCGCCTGCCTCATCGCCACCTTGACACCCTGCACCCTCCAGATCCTTAGCCCCTGGCCGAAGGCCCAGGCGCACCCTGAACTGGGAGCTGGGGGTTTAGAAGGAAAGATAGAAAAGAAGCCACGGGTGAGGAACTCCTGGGTTCTGCCTTGGGATCCAAGGGAGCGCAGAGCGCCACCTCCGGCCAAGGCGCAGTACAGACCGAGTGGCGGGGAAGGCACAACCGGACAGAAGTCTGATCAGGGCTGGACGGTTCTCCCACTGAGAGAGATGGATTCCTGGTGGGATGTGACCCCCCGACGGCAAGGCCAGTCCTATCAGCTCCTTGACATGCCCTGGAGTTAGAAGATTGTGGACCTTTCAAATCCCAAAGCTAGACAGAGCCTATGGCTCTGGAGACTATGGAGCGCTCCACGGGTAGGGGTGCAACAGAATACCGTCAGTCCAGTTCACTTCCTTTCGTGTGAATTAACCCGTGCACCCTGCCCGGATCGAATCCCCCACCAATCTCCTTTGTCCCCAGACAAAGGCGCAGCCGGGCAGGATCCTTTCATCCCCAGCTCCCCGGGTTCCTGCATTTCAAAGGCCGAGCTGGAAGGGCCCTACGAGGGCGGCTCACCTAGCTCCAAATACCTGGGGGGTGGGGTGGGGGGGGAGTTTGCTGAAGATCTTTGGAGCCCAAATCTAAGGCAGTTCCACAGACTTCCTTAGGCCTGCAGGCTCCATCGTCACGCCCCTACCCTAACACCTCGGGATGCTCAGGAGATAAGAGGACACCCTCTCTTGGCCTAAAGAGGGAGTCTAGGAAACGTTGAGAAGCGCCCCACCTCCAGGTCTTCGGAAACCCCAGGTCTTGTGCGTGCGGGTGAAAGTTTGTGCTGCCCTGAAAAGGGAGATTCACTGGATGGCTTCTGGCAGCGACTACCAGGAGCATGCTGTACCTGAGTCGAGTTCCTCACCGTTTTATCCCGATTGTTCTGCGCGTCCTGTCCTGCCAAGCCTTCAACCTTCTCACAGGCAGGGGACCAGAGGACACCTCTTTGCGGTTCGATGACCCGATATGACGGTGGATGTGAGAATCCAGGAAGAAGATCAGGTTGCATTGCTGGGGGGATGCCGCGCCCGTCCGGCCACCACCTCCGCATGGAGGCTGCGGGTTCCTGGGGACCCCGCCTAGTTCGGTGCTTTTCTCTCCCTTTACTCTCTTGGCACAGCGGGGACGCCCAGCTGGAAATCAAAGCGGGGCGGGAGGAATTCTGAAGACGCCAGGGGACAACAGGGTCGAGAATGAGGCTAGGCCTGGATGCATTCTCCGGGACCTGGGAGCCACGGGGAGCTGGGAGCAGGCACTGCTCTGATCGCCGACCGCTATTAAAAATAAAACCGCGACCCGTCGTCATAGCGACCGCAACAACAGCAGCCGCGCGAGGGTGGTAAGAGCTTGTACAGCCCGGCGTCAGCCGCCTGAGGGGACTGGGGCACGGGCCCTTAAGCTTACAGGGTACTCTGATATGAAACAACGACCTCCTACCCCCACAGTCCCCCCCCCCATGCTGTTCCTCCAGGTTCTCGTTAGACTCCTGGTCTCTGAAAACTGGGACTGGCTAAGTCATGAGTCAAGAGCCTATAGGACCTGCCGGTTCAGACTACCCCCGCCCCACCTCGGCTTCCCTTGGGTTCCGCGACAGTCCTCATTTTAGCCTCTGGAGAAGGGGTTGTGTGAGGGGGTGAAGTTCAGGTGTCAGGCCTCCAAAGAACAACCGAGAGACCAATCCGAGCTGACGGGGTTGCCTGCGCTCGAGGCCACCGCACCTGTCCCGCCCGCGCCTCCGTGATCCCTTCTGGTGGGAGAGATCACGTGCTTCCTCCTGGCTGGGATTCGAGTTTCACTTCCAGCCGCTATTAGGTGGTTCACTCGGTTCACTGCAAACATTTGATAATGAGGCTAAATATACTTTAGAGTCGGAGGAGGTGTGGGCGGCTGCTGCCCTAGCCTGTAGGTGCGTCGCTCCAGGCTTCATGGGGCATCCCCGCCCCAGCAGCTGAGAACAACCCCCAAGCTGGGTGCCAGAGAAAGACCCGTACCCACCCCCCAAAAATCCAGTCTCAACTAGAACGATCATCTTAGGGACTGTGGATACCTGAGGTCAACTGGAGGGTCCCTGGAGGAAGTAGGCGGCCAGCAGCCGGGATCTTGGAAAGGTGGGGAGGGGAACCAGAAGGTGCACCTGGCGGTGACCGGGATGTCCGGTCGCCCCCAGAGCAGATGCTTCCGGCCTGTCTCCAGTGCCCCCGGCATAGCTCTATGTATTCTCCCGCCCGTAATTAAAGTGTCAAGTGTTTCAAATAGCTCAAGAGGGAGGCTGCGCAGCTGGGGTGACCAGGTAACATCTAACCCTTGATGGTGCCCTCTCAACCCGTGACCCCAAGTACACAGGGAGGCGTAGACACGGCTTTGAATGGAGGGAACCCATCCATATTGCCCAGCATTTTAAACGTAAAAGCACACCTTTTCGCTAGAGACTCATCCGCCTAGCTAGTGCCCTTCAACTGCTCAATTATTACAACCATTGTTACTCATTAGCTGCAAGGGTCGATACTGAGCCCTGATGCCGATGCCGGCCTTTTGCCCTGTGAAATAATTTTAAACAGCCACCCTGAGGTGGAGGGACTTAGACCCCCTTCCCATCTACAGAGAGCAGGTAAGACTGAGTCCCAGGCACCAAGTGCCCCATCCCTTGGGAGATCTAAGAATACAGAGTGGCCCAGGTTGCATTTTTACTCGGCGAGAATGTGAAGGCAATATAGGTACCTCTGGGTCTGTACACCATACCACTGCCACACCCCCCAAGAAGGCGCGCATAGAAGGTCCCCCTGCTCTTTGCTGCTTGACTTTCGTCTTGGTGTGACCTGTCCCTGGCTTGCCCTGGATTCCGATTGGTGGTTCAGTGGTAGAATTCTCGCCTCCCTTTATCTGGAAAAATAACAAAAGTGGAAGCCAGTGCTTGGTCCTGCAGGTGGTCTCTACACCCAGCAGTCCCCAGCAACCCACAGGACCCTCTCTGGAAGGGTGAGGCCAGCTGGGCCCCAGGCATCCAGGCTCTGCCAGAGCCATCCCAGAACAATTTGTAATGTTGAAACACCAGTTTCCCTTTATCTCTGGGCAAAGCTTTCTTGGTTCTGGGCAATTAACCCAAATGGAGCCTCAGCCATGTGGGCTCTGGTCCTTGAAGATCAAAAGTGCCCGGCCACAAGCCTTAATTATGTCATTATCTTGCCCCCCCTCTTTCCCCCAGGCTAAGGATCGGGCCTTACCAGTTCAGGCTCCCCAAAAAACAAGATAAGTCTGTGCTGGGGTGGGAGGGCCCCTCCAGACTGCTTTCCACTCCCTAGTAAGTGCTTTTATTTTCACTTTTAAATGCACAAACAGAAATTATGTTTAAAATAGCATACAAGCCCACAATAGACTTGCATATTTTGTGAATGAAACCCATGTAAAGGGATCTATGGTGACTTTTGAAAGGAAAAGCCTAGGGGCTAAGGAATGGAGTTGGTAGTGTGCTTGCCTGTCGAACATAAGGCCATGGGTTCTATTCCCAGCACCAAAGAAAAACAACTCTGGTCATGCATGCTTGTAATTCCAGCTTTCTGGAGGCAGGAGTTCAAGGTCATCCTTGGGACACACAGTGAGCTCAAGGCCAGCTAGGAATGCTTTAGACCTTGCCTTAAAGAGGAGGGAAGGAGGGAGGGAGGGAGGAAGGGAAGAAGGGAAGGAGGGAGGAAGGAAGGGAGAGAGGGGGAGGAAAGGAGAAAAGCACAGCCAGGCGTGATGATGTATATATTTAACCTTAGTACTCAGGAGGCTGAGGCATGAATATTGCCTCAATTTTAAGGATAGCCTGGGATATCCTTATAGTAAGATCCTGTCTCAAAGACCCAAAGCAACAAAAAAGTGGAAATCCAAAGGATAGATTCTGTCCTGGTCAGAAATTGAAGCCACTCATGGCTGCCAGACATTTAGGCGTGTCTGGTCAGAACTGTTACCTGCAAAGCACGAGGGCTCAACACCCTCAATCCTACACAAGGAAGAGAAAAACATTTTAGTTGTGTGTCTTTCAGGTGTGTCTGTGTACCACATCCCTGCCTGATGCCTCTAGAGGCCAGAAGAGGGTGTCAGATCCCGTGAAACTGGACTTACAGACCCTTGTGAGCCGTGTGGATGCTGAGAACCAACAGTAGGCCCACTAAAAGACCAGCCAGTCCTCTTAACCCCTGAGCGATCCCACCAGGCCCCGAGGTAAAACTTTTTGTTAGTGACTTTTGTACTATGGGTTAGAGTGATAACATTTTGCAGGTATGAAGTTAAATAAAGAATATGGCTACTATTCATTGCACCGCTGTCTCTCTCTCTTTTTTTTTCTTCCTCTGTTAAATGTGATTCAAGTACACTAAAAATGACCTGTAGAAATCAGTCCTGGTTGAGGCACTAGCCTGTCACCCCAGCACTCCGGCATCTGAGGCAGTAAGATCACAAGTTCCAAGCCAGCCTGGGCTACACAACCTGATCCTATCTCCAAATAAATAAATACTCTTTTAAAGAAGAAAAAAGTAGAAAATAGTATCTGGAACCCTTTGTGGTGGTTTATGCCTATAATTCTAACCCTTGAGCCTGAGGCAGGAGAACTGGGAGTTCTAGACTAGTGCAGGCTACATGAGTTTCAGGCTAATGTGTACAACCTCATGAGTTGTCTCAAAACAATAACACCAACAAAAATCCTCAAATCAAGGAGGGGAACTTATGTTCCCAAATTTTCTCTTGAGCCAACAGGTAAGGATTCTAGCTTAGGAATGTGACCCGAGTAGGAACAACAAGCAGGGCTCAACTCTAACCTACACCACCTCCCCTTCCCGCTGTGTTACTCTGGGTAGACAGGCCCCTCAGACACTCAGGTTGGCTGTTTCTTGTAACAGGTAGCCTTTTGAAATGTGTGCCAGGCATTTGGATAAACACTGAGGGGTGCAAGTGTAGCAGGCCTTCCTGGATCCCACAGTCTCTAGGAAGCAATAAACCAAGCCGCAAGTGGTTGTCACTTCAGGTGCCTGGGAAGGGATCATTTATGAAAAGATCCAGACCAAGAATCCCAAGTTGAGATAACAAAACCAAGTGTTAAGGCCCGGAGGCAGGAACCTGCTTAGCAGGTCCCAGGTTCTGCAAAGAGAAGAGGATGATGGGAGGAAATAGGTTGAGCTGTGAGTGGAATGACCATGGGCCTTTGAGGCCAAAGAAAGAAAATGGAATTCGTTTGGGTTTCCTCACACAGACTTTGGTTTATCGTATTGAGTCAAGGTGTGGCCCCAAACTCACGATCCTCCTGCCTCCAGCCTTTGAGCACTGAAATAACAGGCATATATATATATATATACTCAGCTGAGATTTTTTTTTTTCCTGGAGAGGATGAAGCAAGCCATCAAGGGGGATACAAAGTATAATGCCATAATGGGTACCAGCCACCGTCCCCGAGATTCCAGGAAGTGAACCAGGAAGTGTCATGGACGGAGTAGGGCTCTTTGTGACCCTGAATGTGTGTTCAGAGCTGGCGCTTCGTTATCTCAGGCATCTGTCCCCCCATATAGACCGGCATGGATTTCCTCAAGGCACAAACCCCTTTCCTCCATCAGCTGCTTCCATGATCCCCAAGCCCAACCCCACTACCACCTGGGGCACAAACCAGTATGATAGAAGCTGCAGCGTGTCAGGACAGCCTCCCTGTCTGTCCCCTTGGTGTCACAGCCCTCAAATTTCATGAGTCTCAGCTGTGCTCAGAACACAGACGATCTACATGCTGAGAAAGGCGTGGTGGCTTTACGTGAGGCTGCCTCATGCATGTCAGAGAACAGACCCAAGGAAGAGAGGGCTGTTATAGGAAGAGCATGGGAAAAATACTGACTAGGCCCCAGATCCACAAAGCCCCAGTAGTGACATAGGCACAAGGCATGCCATGAAGAAGCAGATAAAAGGTATAGCCCCATGCTCTTAATCCTGACCACTTACTGTAGTGTAGACAGTCCCTGTGAGAGGGACATCAGGGGCCAAGATGAGGCCATGGAGTGGCACTGAGGGCTCATGGTGCTGGACAGGACCACTTCAATCTGATGCCTGGCCCTTAAGGAAGCATGTTGATAACAGGAATGTGGTTCACATCAGTTGCTATTTACCCTCTACTCCAACCACTCCTCCAGTGATAGCTTTTGACACTGAGTTCCTAGAGTGTGCCCAAGGTGTGACCACCATGTACCCTGGAGAACCTCACAGAACCTGGTGGGGGTCCTAATGTCTGCAGCATGCTTTCTGTTGACTGGGAAATCTGAGAATGTGGGGGAGGTGATGTAGGAAAGAAGAGGGAAGAAAAGAGAAAGAGAAGATTGACTGACAGATACTTAGGCAGAGAGGTGGATACGTAGGTTATAGCCACTGATAGGTGACAAATATATAAATACAGACCTTATGGACGCAGAGGGTAAATGGCACACAGATAGATACATACATACATACATCAGAAGCACAATAGATACATGATAGGTGATCAATAAATATATGATAAATTATTTGTTGAATGATGGATAACAGATAGTAGATGGCTAGATAATATATAAGGATAGATGAAAGATAGGTAGACAAGCCAGGAAATGATGGTGTGAGCCTTTAATCCCAGCAGAGACAGGTGGACAGGTGGATCTCTGTGAGTTCCAGGCCAGCGTGGTCTACAGAGCAAATTCCAGGACAGCCGAAGATACACAGAGAAGCTCTTTGCCTTGAAAAAAAAATGGTAGAAAGAAAGAAAAAGAAAAGGAAAAAGGACAGGCGAATAGAAGAAAAGGAGATGAATAATAGATATCTGATAGTGGGTTGGTTAATAGATATATAATAGACAAATAGATTATATATAATATATATAGAGAGAAGATTGATAGCTAGACAGATATCATATACATCGAAGATTAGATAGACACACAGATATTAGATAGGGATAGGGACAATTGTAAATTGAGGTGAAATGTGTACTGCTTATCATCCTGTTTTGTTTTACAGTCTCACATTGCCTAAGCTGGCCTTGAACTCACTAGACTGCCAACGTCAATGTCTCGATCCTCCTGCCTTCACCTCCTAGGCGCTGAGACTGTATGTGGGATATGTGTGGCCCACTGGAAATGGATTCTGGGACTTGTGCATTCTAGACAGGCACTCACCCTGCTGAGCCACACACCAGCCCTCGTTGTCCTGTTCTTACTTTTCTGCAAAATGGACAAATTTCAAAATAAGAAATGATGATTCCCTCTTCACTATCAGTCTCCTAGGAGGCCAGGAGCTTCCGGGATGCAGAAACATCAGCCTAAGTCACCAGCTACAGGCCAACAGGACAAGTGTGGTGGTACAGACAGCAGACCCGGCGCTCAGAAGCATCACAGACAGCTGCTACCATCCTGAGCTACACAGTAAGACCTGGTATCCAGAAAAGGAGAAGTGAGAGAGGGAGAGAAGGAGGCAGAGGACAACAGTGACCTGGACTCAGACTCAGATAGAAAAATGTTGGACATCCAGGACACATGTAAAAGCCACAGTAGAATCCTTCAGCCACATGTTACAATGCAATGGATCTTCACTGCATCTGCATGTATATCATGTTAACCAGACTGCCAGTCCTTGGCCTCATACATGCTAGGCCAGCCTTCTACCACTGAGCCACACCCCAGCCCCTCACTGGGGGATTCTAGGCAGGGGCTCTACCACTGAGCCACACCCCAGCCCCTCACTGGGGGATTCT
>NW_021627560.1:0-2547 GCF_004785775.1 Grammomys surdaster | reverse complement strand
GAGCCCCTGCCTAGAATCCCCCAGTGAGGGGCTGGGGTGTGGCTCAGCTGTAGAACACCTCTTTACATATGTGATGCCCTGTGTTCTATACCTAGCACCATAAATCTAAATAAAAGCAGACCAAAACTGCAATAAATATGCCTCACTGATGCAAGTAAAATGCCAGTGTGAGGGACATGAGTGTAGGTGCCATGCTTACAATTCTTCTGTAAAGAGTTTGCTAGAACTTGAGTAGCTTTTTAAAGAACCTCAGTCCAGTTTGTCAGAGGTATACTGTAAGGGATGGGTACACAGGCTCAGAGATCATGAGATTGCCTCATGGCCGGGCAACCATAGATTGATGGAGATCTTCTATGGCCTAGTAAGCCTCCCTGCATTTGTACCACAAGGAAATCTTTGCACTTTCCATCCCTACTCAGGATTTTCCCATTTTACTATGACAGAACCTGCTGCTCCTATGAAATAGGTCCTGGGTTCCCTGTGTAACCGCTCAGGCAGCAGTTACACACTGGACACCTCTCTTGGATTCCTGACGCCTACTGGTACAGACTCAACCCTTGACTTCTTTTCCCACTCATACTGTATCCGTGCTGCCTCGGGTATAATTACAAGTTAAGGTCCTTAAGGTGCTAGCTTATGTTTCCAATATTGCCATCAAATCCAGAAACCTACCCGTGGTAGGCAGGTGCTCTACCACCGAGCCACACCCCAGCCCCTCACTGGGGGATTCTAGGCAGGGCTCTACCTCTGAGCCATACCCCAGCCCCTCACTGGGGGATTCTAGGCAGGTGCTCTACCACCAAGCCACACCCCAACCCCTCACTGGGGGATTCTAGGCAGGGGCTCTACCACCAAGCCACACCCCAACCCCTCACTGGGGGATTCTAGGCAGGGCTCTACCACTGAGCCACACCCAGCCCCTCACTGGGGGATTCTAGGCAGGGGCTCTACCACCAAGCCACACCCCAACCCCTCACTGGGGGATTCTAGGCAGGGCTCTACCTCTGAGCCACACCCCAGCCCCTCACTGGGGGATTCTAGGCAGGGCTCTACCTTTGAGCCACACCCCAGCCCCTCACTGGGGGACTCTAGGCAGGGGCTCTACCACTGAGCCACACCCCAGCTCCTCACTGGGGGATTCTAGGCAGGGCTCTACCTCTGAGCCACACCCCAGCCCCTCACTGGGGGACTCTAGGCAGGGGCTCTACCACTGAGCCACATCCCAGCCCCTCACTGGGGGATTCTAGGCAGGGCTCTACCTCTGAGCACCTCTGTGTACAGCCCCTCACTTTGGGATTGTCTGAAGCTTTACACAAAGTTATATTGGAGCTCTAGGGATGGAGAAGACCACAGAGGGGAAGTGCTCTGAGGAGTTTGTTTGTTTTCATCTTGCTATGTAGACCAGGCCGGACCTTGGGCAGGCATCATCATACCCGGCAGCTTCCTAACTGGCTTCACCACGAAGACAATCATCTCCTCATATTGTGTTAAATCCAGAAGAAGGCAGCGGTGGGGATTTAGAGGCTTCTGTGTTTCTGTTTTTCAAGATGAGAAACACATATGTGTTGATAGGGGTGGTGGCCTCACAACACTGTGAGTGACCAACGCCACCTAGCTGTGCACAGAAAAGTGGCTACGATGCTGCATCAGACTGAGCTGTGCTTCCCAGGTTCCTGTGTGGGATCCCTGCAGCATCCTTGTGGATAGATCTGCAGCCCAGGGACGTGGGAGTAGTGGGGTTATTGAGGTGTAAGGGTGGAGTACAGGCTTCATAGTTTAGTGTCCTTAGTAGAGACTAGGAGGTGTGTACCAGGACAGGATCATTCCCTGCCTTGTCCTGAAGAACCCCATCCCTCTTCTCCCCAAGCCTGTTCAAGTCCCAGAACTATAAGGAGCTGCATTTGAGCCACGGGAGCCACATTAAACACTCCTTGTCTCACAGTGCCAGATACTATGGTGACAATAATCCCACCCATAACTAAGTCTCCTATTCCACGTGACTCCATGCTCTGGCCACATAGGGAAATGAATCCTCAGAACTGACAGGGACACCTGAGTGTGTGTGATCATGTGCTGGGGTTCTTTACCTTCCTCACATAGGAGACAGCATCTTCTTCAGTGTAGACTTCAGCGCTCACACCACCCCGGCGGCGACGCGCCTTTACCACAGGATTTGGAGGTGTTGGGGAGATCTCTTCATCATGGGAGTCACACTGTGAGTTTGACTTCTGCCGAGCCAGGATCTGTCTGTTTTCCTCCTGTGAGAGAAGAAAGGGAGAGTGAGAAACTGACTGTCATCTGAGTCTGATGGCTAAGACCTGTCAAGAGACTGAGGCGGGAGGATCAGAAAATTCAACGCCAGCCTGAAGGTGGGACCCTTGTCTCAAAAGTCAGAAGACCTGGGGATGTAGTTCAGTAGTAGAACACCTGCCTAGAATCCCCCAGTGAGGAACTGAGGTGTGTTTCAGTGGTAGAGCACCTGCCTAGAACCCCCAGTGAGGGGCTGGGGTGTGGCTCAGTGGTAGAGCCCCTGCCTAGAATCCCCCA
>NW_021627559.1:0-16206 GCF_004785775.1 Grammomys surdaster | reverse complement strand
GAGCCACACCCCAGCCCCTCACTGGGGGATTCTAGGCAGGGGCTCTATCACTGAGCTACACCCCGGCCCCTCACTGGGGATTCTAGGGGGACTCCTGGGAATCCTAAGCAAGTGCTCTACTGCTGAGTCATGTTTTCAGTCCCAGGCCTGGCTGGGTGTGGACCTTGTGCAGAGATGTGAACTGGTGAAAAATGCCCCTGCAGGGAGCGAATAAGACTCCGCTTGAGCAGCACTTTCTAATATTTGAACTTCGCACTGTTTGTTACTCTCATCTGGGAAATATATCCCACTGGAGACTCTTGGACATCAGTCCTGGCTTGAAGGGACAAAACAGAGAGCCATCCGAGTCCCCATTGGTCCTGGCCCCCAGACTCAATTCTCAAGGGTACATGCTTTGAAGTTCTTCCCCTAGGGATGCACAGGACTTGGTTTTACTCCACCAAAATGGTAAAACATCCACCCTGTGAACTGGAAATTTCTGGTTTGTTTGGAAAGTCGGTATGTCAAATGATGTTTTGCTGGTGCACACAAGTGACAAAACGTCTTCCTAAAGCAGACGCATGAAAAAGAACACGTGATGAAGGTGCATAAATATGACCCCACAGACAGTGGGAGCCAGAGCATTGGTTTGCTTTGTTCTGCCTGGCTAGTCTTCGCTGACAACACGCATGTGTTGTTGAGCTCTGCTTATGGTAACCCAGCCATTGAGAGAAACTCACTAAAGAACTGCTCACAAGGTTCCTGCCTCAGCGAGCCTTGCAGTTTCTTCAGAATTGAACTGCAGCTGCTGGTTCATGTGCGGGGTCTGTCTGCCAGGAGGACTGGTCTGCAGCTGCTGATTTGTCTTTGCTGTTTGCTATGGAACCGAACTGCTAACAAAGAAAATTGAGTTCGCCCCCAAAGAACTATTGCTGAACAGGTTCACTTCCCCCATATCTTAGTAACTTTTTTCTTCTACTACCTCTGGTGGGTGGTGGGCTAGAGGAGAGGTTGAACATTTATTAAATGTAGGTTGCAAATATTCTCTGCCTACAATCCTGTGTGTGGTCCATGTCTAGCTTACATGGATACTGATATCATTCTGGCTGGGAAACTGTCTCCTTGAATGGTTTTAAAGACGCCAGCAGAGCTGCTGTGAGCTTATGTGCAAAGAGTCATATGGCAAGGGACTAGGGCAGTCTCTAGGGATAGAAAAAAAGGGGGGAGGGTGCAGATCTAACTGCTAGGAAGTGATACTACCAAAAAGTACAGGAAAATACTTGCCCTAGTCCTTCTTAGGAGAGGACCCTACACTGGCAGTGATGGGGCCTTCAGAAGACCATGTCGAGCTGTGCCTGGACATCAGCCTTCAAACACCATGAAATAGGTGCTGCTTCACAGCACTATTCTGTAGTCATATGTTACACAGCTATAGAACAGAGATCCAATTCAAAGCAGGAATCAACGAAGAAAAGATGCTGGGAGTGGGGCCTGCCTAGAATTCCCCAATAGGGGGCTTGGGTGTGGCTCAATGGTAGAGCACTTGCCTAGAATTCTCCAATGAGGGTTAGGGTAGCTCAGAGGTAGAACAATGGCTTAGCATATGCAAGGTCCTGAGTTCCATTTTTTGCATTGAAAAACAAACAAGCAAAAAAAAGACTAATAAAAACAGTATAGGAATTCAACATATAATTTGAAGATAACTAAAAAACTATTAACATTAAGTGAGATTCCTATGTCCCTCCTTCCTCAGACAGAATTCAAGTGAATAAAAAAATCTAAACAAGTCACAAGATTAAGAAAATTCATAATATTGCACTAGAAGTCTTTAAACACTACAGAAATCATAAGTATTAATGCTAGGTAATCTTATATATTAAAGTAAAATGTCTTATCATTAAAAAAAATTACATCGTTAGAATATGGTGGCTATCTTAGTCAGGGTTTCTATTCCTGCACAAGCATCATGACCAAGAAGCAAGTTGGAGAGGAAAAGGTTTCTAATGCTTACACTTTCCACACTGCTGTTCATCACCAAAGGAAGTCAAGACTGGAACTCAAGCAGGTCAGGAAACAGGAGCTGATGCAGAGGCCATGGAGGGATGTTACTTACTGGCTTGCTTCCTCTGGCTTGCTCAGCTTGCTTTCTTATAGAACTACCAGCCCAGGGATGGCACCCCCCACAAGGAGCCCTCCCCCCTTGATCACTAATTGAGAAAATTCCTTACAGCTGGATCTCATGGAGGCATTTTTCTCAACTGAAGCTACTTCCTCTGTGATAACTCCAGCTTGTGTCAAGATGACACAAAACCAGCCAGGACAGTGGGACACACCTGTAAGCTCATCATTCCCAGGGCAGAAGGATCACAAGGTTAAAACTAGTGTGAGCTCCAGAAAAACAAACAAAAAACCCAAACATTTGAAAGGCAAAACAAGAACTATGTTGCTAGGCATGGTGGCTCATGCCTCTAACGGAAATAGAAACAGCAGGGGTGGGCATTCAAGGCCAGCCAGCGTTATATAAGATATTCTCTCTATAGAGTTGGTCTGGTGCTGCTTGTATTCAGAAGGAGGAGGAAGAAGGAGAGGGAGAGGGAGAAGGGGAGGAGGAAAAAAACAAAGTTTATATATACTTACATATATAATACTCATCACAAAAGGGTCATCTTTAACCTTCTTCGATATTAAATTAAATCTGATTAAATCTGCAGACACCATTTGTAAAAAGTATTTTATTTGTATTTTTAAGTTTTGTGTGTGTGTGTGTGTGTGTGTGTGTGTGCAGTGCCCACAGAGGCCATATCCCCTGGATCTGGAGTTAACAGTCAGTTAGGAGCTTTATGGGTACTGGGGAACTCAAGCCCTCTGCAAGGGCAGTATGCTTTAACCTATTGAAGAAAAATATTAATTTAAAAACAGGCTAGGAAGATGGATCAGTGGGTAGTGTTTGCTTTACAAGCATAAAGGCCTGAGTTCAGTCTCCAGAACTTACATAACAATAACAACAGCAACAACAACAACAACAACAACAAAAGTTGAGCAGTGGCACACACCTTTCATCCAGCACTTGGCAGACAGATGCAGAGACATGAACAGAAACCAGAAGAAGCCATCAGGGGTCAATTCTCACCCTTCAGAGCCCGTTCCCTCAGAGGCAGGGTTTCTTCTTGAGGCTGGGGCTAGCTAGTGTCTTGGCCTGGCTGGAACCCAGCAGGCCCTAGAAGTCAGTCCTCTTGTCTGCTCCCTTGGAGAATCTGTGGGAATGTGGCCTGTCATGCGGTGATGGGACCAGTGTTCCAGTCCTCAGGAAGGGCTCTTCCCCACTGAGCTGTCTCTCCAGCCCCACCTGTTTTTTTGTTTTGTTTTTTTTGTAGTTCCACTTTAAATATTTATTGTGTGTGTGTGATTGTGCAAGCCCATGTATGTCACAAAAATATGCTAAGCAGTGGTGGCGCATGCCTTCGATCCCAGCACTCTGGGAAGCAGAGCTGGAGGTCAGCCTGGTCTATAGTGAGTTCCAGGACAGCCAGGGCTACACAGAGAAACCCTATCTCCAAAAAACAATTATCAAACCAAATAAAACAAAGAAAAAACACAAACATGGGCCTGGCGAGATGTCTCAGCACATAAAGGCACCTGCCACGAACCCTGATCGTTTGAGTTTGATCCCTGGTACTCAGGTGGAAGGAGAGAACCGGCTCCTGAGAATTGCCCTTTGACCCACACGGGCACACACCATGGCATGGGAGCACACATATCCAAGAACCTGACGATAAGGCTTGGGGGGAGGGGAGAAAACTCACGAGGTTTCATACTTGACATCTCTATGGAGATCAATTTATAGACATCTTTAAAGTGTGAATGCAAAGCTTGCCTTCTGTAGTGGCCCCCACTGACTAGCCCTCACGTGCGCTGGATTGTCTGTGCAGTCCGTCTTTTTGCACATCAGCCAGCACAGGTGTTTATGTGTTTATATTGCCTTCTTTGTAAAAATACATGAAGCCAGGAACACAGGGTGGGTGCTAAATAACCACAAAAAAGAGCTCCTAAGGTTATTGTACAATAGTATGTGGCTGTTAAAAAGATGAAACAATTCTGCATGAATTAAAATGAAACCATCTTTCTCTCTTTTTCTTCTGTCTTTTTTCCTTCTTTTTGAGCGTCAACATTTTGGGGTGGGTGATTCACTAAACAGCAATGTTACATAATCACCACCACCTACTTCAGAATCATTTTGCCCCCGACCATGCATATGCCTTCCCCGGCAGCCTTGGTCATCTGCCAGTGTTTCTGTCTCTGTGATGGATTCCTCCATCTGTTCAGGATTGGCAGCAGAGCCCGCCAGCCCTGTGACAGCTGCCCTCCCCTTCAGTCCAGTTACCCATGAAATAACTCAGATATACCTCACTCGCTCAGGTGCTTTAGCCCAAGCATACCTTCACCCTGAGGTGAGCAGCAGCAGCCTTCACCCTATCCCACTTTCCCCAGACTCGGTCCCCCCCGACCCCCGCCACCAAAATCACCACTCCGCGGCAGCCACAGGCCTCGCTCTTTCCCCACCCCACAATTTCAGGCGATGTTTCCACCAGGCAGAGCCTGCCCTGTTCCCATTGATCCTGTCTCTCTGTTCCACTGTCATCTGTTGTGTGGCTTTTCCCAGAGAGATGAACATATGTCTGTCTGTCTATCCATTCCAATGAGGACACCAATGGACAGATAGACCAAACTATCCAACTCGAGTGACTCGGACTGCTGTTTTAACTGGGATTACAGGAGTCTGGACAACTCAGAAGCCACAACACCATCACCATTCTGTCCTCAAAGAGGACAATACATAACCACCTTCAGCAAACCGGTGGCCGCCTACAAATCCTCAGAAGGGGCGGGGTCTCACAAGCCTCGCCCCTAGCAATCATTAACTGCCTATAAAACTTCAGAAGGGGCGGGGTCTCACAAGCCACTCCTCTCTAGCAATCATTAACTGTCTATAAATCCTCACAAGAGTGGGGCCTCCTGAGCCCCTCCCTCCCTGCCTCAGGACTGAAAGTTGAGGATCTAGTCTCGCGCAGGTCTCCTGGCGATCATGCTGCTGACAGATGAACACAAGGACTATGTGGAAGCCAAAGGACAATGGCCTGTATTGCACTACTATCCCTGGACCCTGGACAGGTGACTCCCCAATGCAAGGAGCAGCAGCACCTGCTTGGATGCTGTGGTGGTTTGAATGAAAATGGCCCCCACAAGCTTTATAGGGAGTGACACTATTAGGTGTTGGAGTAGGTGTGGCCTTACTGGAGGAAGTGTGTCATTGGGAGTAGGCTTTGAGGTTTCAGATGCACAAGCCAAGTTCAGTCCCATGCCCTCTTCCTGCTGCCTAGATGTAGAATTCTCAGCTTCTTCTCCAACACCATGTTTGCCTGGGTGTAGCCATGCTTCCTGCCATGATGACAAAGGAGTACGCCTCTGCGTCTTAGTTAGGGTTTTCCTGCTGTGAGCAGACACCATGACCAACGCAAGTCTTATAAAGGACACCATTTAATTGGGGCTGGCTTACAGGTTCAGAGATTCAGTCCATTATCATCATGGCAAGAACATGGCAGCATCCAGGCAGGCCTGCTGCAGGAGGAGCTGAGAGTTCTACATCTTCACCAGAAGGCTGCTAGCAGAATACTGACTTCCAGGCAGCTAGGACTAGGGTATTGGAGCCTATGCCCACAGTGACACACCTACTCCAACAAGGCCACACCTCCCAACAGTGCCACTCCCGGGCCAAGCATATACAAACCGTCACACTCTGAACCTGTAAGCCAGCCCCAGTTAAATGCTTTCCTTTATAAGAGTTGCTGTGGTCGCGGTGTCTCTTCACAGCAATGAAACCCTAATGAAGACACCCACCTTTCACTCAGTCTTAGCTGAACAAGTGTCTCCCACAACCCAGTAAATGTATGTCAGGAAGACAATAAATGAATGAACCTGAGTTAATTTTTCCAAAATCTACTTACTGGTTGAGAAGACATATTTCTTAGAAGAGACGTGAGAAGCCCCTTTCCTTGCTTTTTCAGGGTCTTTAAAATATATGCAATGCAGGGAGTTAAGCAGAATAAATTTGGACAGCCTTGCTATATTTTGGCTGGAACGTAATTTAAAAGTGCCATATTTACGTTAAGATAGAAACCCAGTGTGGGGCTGGTGAGATGACGGCTCAGTGGCTAAAACTGCTTGCTTCCAAGCCTGGTGATTTGAATTTGAACCAACTCCCAAAAGTTGTCCTCTAAACATCATACATGTGCTATGACACACATACACACACACACACACACACACACATATACACATTAAAAAAAGAAGAAAGATATAAATCCATAAAGATGTCAACTCTTACGTGCTAGAGGCTGCAAGGTCATTAAGACTGCATCAGACTTGAGAGGAAAACATTTGTCTTCCTCCACAGGGTTGTTCTGTGGGAGCCAAGGGACAGACCAGCCTGTCCTCCCCCTCTCACTCGGCCATCCCCTCCTCAGATGGCTGATCTGTCCCACAATGGAGCACACATGGCAACTCAGGTGCACAGCAGCCAGTCCGCCATGCTGTTTGCCTTCTGAAAGCACGACTCGCCCATGAGACGGTGAGCCATCACTTCCTAAGGTTGACTCATCCTTCTCTGTGCATCGGGTCACATGTGTCTTCTTACCAGTGACAGACATCTTGGTTGTTCCATCTTTGTGAATAATGCTACACAGAACATGGGTGAGGGCGTGGCCATGCATCCATGACAGAGCACTAAGGCAGCTTTTGAGACACTGGGTCCCGTCTCCCAAGGCCAAATCAAACAGACAAAAGATGGTTGTGCAAATTATCAATTCAACTCCTAGGTTCTGCTTAAGTTACTCAGAAGAGAGTTGCCCGGCAGTGGTGGTGCACGCCTTTAATCCCAGCACTTGGGAGGCAGAGGCAGGCGGATTTCTGAGTTCCAGGCCAGCCTGGTCTACAGAGTGAGTTCCAGGACAGTCAGGGCTAGGTACACAGAGAAACTCTATCTCGAAAACCAAAGGAAGAAGGAGGAAGAAGGAGGAGGGGGAGGAGGAAGAGGAGGGGGAGGAGGAGGAGGAAGGAGGAGGAGGAGGGAGTTGCTATTGCTAAAGGTCAAGGCAATCCTGTGGGGTTTTTTTTGGTTCTCCTGTAGCTGTGAACTGATCCCAGGGCTACAGGGCTGCAAGACAAGAGCCCTAACAATGAGCAGTACCCTGGTGCCCATGTTTCCTATTCTAGAAAGGGTTTCTTCACAGCAGCCAAAAGATAAAAGCAACCTATACCCCAAGAGGTCAGCAAAACTGCACAGTATGCTCCATCCCTACAGAGGGCTGCAATCCAGCTCCAGAAGAGGACCAGGGCAGGAAGATACCTCCTCAGCTCCCTAGCTCCCTCCTTCAAAGAGGATGCTGGTTTGGACCACAAAGTGGGAAGCTTGGAGCAGATTCACCAGGCTGCCCCAGTACTGGAGAGTTCCAGCCAGAAGGTATCTTCCTTGTAAAGTTGTTCTTTGGAGCTTTGATGAGCCTGTTCTGGATGTGAAGCAGCTGCCAGATCTCTTCAACTCAAGGGCTTCAAGCAGCTTGGGCATACTCTACCACTTTCCACTGGCATGTCTGGAATCCAGCCCAGACACCACAGCAGGTCTGCATGCAGGGGGAAACTGTTGCTGGCTGCTTTAGCAAATACACTTCTAAGAGTTTTATTTATCTGACTTGTGTGGTTCCCTTCCATTTCTAATTAACTGAAGGTGTATTCCTGTCAATATCACCAAATGCTGCTAGCATCTATGGAATCAGCTGAAGATGACCTTGAAACCCGATCCTCATGAGTGCTTGGGGTTACAGGAATGCACCAGATTAAATAGTGCTGGGATAGAACCCAAGATTTCATGAATACTAGGCAAGCACTCTGCCACCTGAGCCGCATTCCCAACCCTGAGTTATTTTATTAACTTGCATCACTGTCGACTCAATCTTGTTATGTCTTAACCCTTTTTAAAAAATTCATGATCTTGCCAGGTGGTGGTAGTACAGGCCTTTAATCCCACCACTAGGTGGGGGGTGGGGGGGGGGCAGAGACAGGCGGATCTCTGTGTTTGAGGCCAGCCTGGTCTCCAGAGCAAGTTACAGGACAGCCAGGGCTACACAGAGAAACCCTGACTTTAAAAATATTAAAAATAAATAAATAAATAAAATTAGAATAATTAAATCTAGATTCACTTGTCCATGTTTTCTTTAGGATTTTGGGATCTGCACTCCTTTCAACAGCTCATCAGGACTTACGTCTTCCGATCCTGTGAGACTGTAGGCATAATGCTGTCCTCATGCAATGAATTGGGAAGTATCCCCTTCCAGCTTTCTTCAAAGACTATAATTGCCCATTAAGTGTTTGAATTTCTTGTCAGCAAAACCACCTGGGCCAGGCCTGGAGCGATGGCTCAGTGGTTAAGAGAACTGGCTGCTCTTGCAGAGGCCCTGGGTTCAGTTCCCAGCACCTACATGGCAGCCCACAACCACCTGTAGTATTCAGGGGATTAGATGTTCTCTTCTGGCCTCAAAAGGGCACTGAACACACATGGTACACAGACATACAAAATAAATCTTTTAAAAAAAATATCTGTGGTACAATCTATGCTATGAGGAGCTTTTAAATTATAAACACCATTTCTTTATGTTTCTATTCTTTTATTTATTTTTTGAGACAGTCTCATTATGCAGCCCGGGACAGAATAGCAACAGCAGCAGGCCATCGTCCTGCCTCAGCCTCAGAGCAGTAGGATCACAGGTGGGCAGCAACAAACCTGGTTTCTTGTGTTTGAATGTTTAAAGTTTTGTTTAGAGTGTGTGTGTGTGTGCGTGCGCGCACGCATGTGCACACGCACACACCCACGTACACGTGTGTGGATGTGTGTGTGTGTGCATGAGTGCATGTGTAGGTCACTGGACAACTTGTAGGGGTCAGTACTTACTTTCCACCATGTGAATCCTAGAAATGGAACTCAGGTTATCAGTGTTGGCAGCAAGCACTTTTACCTGTTGGGCCATCTTGCCGGCCCATGTGGTGTTTTAACCACTGACACCATAGGCTCCTAACTTACAAAGGGTGTTATAACGAGTTGCCCTTAAGATGACAACATGGTGACATGCTCAAAAACAATTCTGGCTGATGCTAGCACAACCAGTCATTCCTGGTTTGTGTGTTTGTGTGTGTGTGTGTCTGTGTGTGTATCCACACAAGTGATGAAAGCTCACAGAACTTTCAGGAGTTAGTTCTTGCTTTCAACCATGCTAAAACACTCTCTCTGGTTTGTTCGGTACTTGGCTGTAGCTGTTTCCTGAGTTTCCAGCTGACTCTCCTATCGCCACGCCCCACTTTACCCATGAGGTTACAGATGCACAGTATCACATCCAGCCTTTTATGTGGGTTTCAGGGAACGGTTTTGTGTAATGAGCACTTCTGCCCACTGTGCCGTCTAACCAGCTCTGTCTAACAGCTTTCCTGTTCCCATGATGCATCTTGCCCTTGCTCGCCTGTTGCCCACTGTGTTCTTACATTTCGAGGTTCAGCGTGGAGCAGAACAGCACACAGCCAGCACTTTCTAGGGCTCTATTTTATAATGTCTTTGGGCCGATCGCCACATTCAGTCCTGTTAGGGGCCACTCTGCACATTACTGTATCTAGGAGTGACAGAGATGCCTATCAGTGTGTTTGTCCATGTGCAGCCTGGAAAGCTTAAAATTTAACTTTCCTTTAAATATCTCTATAACTACTTTCTACAGAAACAACAACTACTCCAACTACTCCATGTTAAATGTTTTTTAATGTTTCTGGGCTAGTGAAATGGCTCAGCAGGTAAAGGCACCTAATGCAAGCTAGATGGGCCTGAGTTCACTCTGTGACCCATACTGTGAAAGAATTCAGTCCTGCAAGTTTCCCTCTGACACACACACACACACACACACACGCAGAAAGAATGTAATTATGTAATTTAAACATTTAGGTATGTTATTAGCATGTATTATACATTTCATACATGTACATGGTGTACTTCAATCCAATCTGCCAACGTCATCAGTCTTATCCACCTTCCACAACAGTTTTTGCTTCAACTATCAATAGTTAAGCGACCACACGAAGCGGGGGTGGAGGTCTGCTGTCACTGACAGAAACCCATTTGAGTGAAGTCTGTGATGACTAGCTTGGCTTATGAATCTGGAGGCTGAAGGCCAAGATGTTGCACCAAATGGCCGTTGAGCTGGTCGGGAGAATTCCGAGGTAGCATCAACATCACTTGACAATACGAAGAGGGTGTTTCTGTTATGGTTTGGTATATGCAATATTTCCACAGCCTCCTGTTGGCACATTTGGTCGCCAGCTGGTGGTACTATTCTGGGATGTTCTGCAAACTAGGATGGGGAACTAAAGTAAGACATCACTAGGGGCACAGGTCCTGGGACCTTTCTTGCCTTCTGACTCTGCTTTCTGTTTGACAAAAGGAGACTAATTCCCTCTGCCATATATCCTTGTTGCCATTATGGTCTTTCTAAGCCATGGAACCGAGCATGTATAGGCCCAAACCTCTGAACCCATGAGCAAAATCAACCCTTTTCACTTTAAGCTGTTCCTGTCAAGTATTTGGTCACAGCAATGAGAACACTCTATGTATGCGCATTCTCATGTGTATGTATGTGTGTGTGTGCGTGTGCGAGTGCGCACATGCGTGTGTGTTTGTTTCTTGTGGTGATTTAAGTGGGGAAAAATGTCCCCCATTGGATCTGGTATTTGAATACCTGGTCCCCAGTTGGTGGCACTGTTTGGGCAGGTAGAGTAGGAACCTGGAGGGCAGGCAGTAATGCTGAGAGTAAAGCAGACTATGGAGGCCCAGCTCAGGAATAAATTTCAAAGTGAATGGACTAATTTCTTTGGCAGAGCACGTTTCAAGACAGCACAACATTGAATCTGGAGCGTGATTGTTACTGGTAACACTTATGCCATTAGGAAGAGGCCTGATCCACACTAGATCAGAGGGAAGGGTGCACTCGGGAGATGACCCACCCAGCTAAGCTTTCAGATTGTGAAAGCAAAAGGCTTAAGTTTTCTACTCTCAGAAAACAATAACGGCAGCTGGAGGAATGGCTCAATGGTTAAAAGTATGGGTTGCTCTTCCTAAGAAACTGGGTTCAATTCCTATCACCTACATGGTGGCTAACAACCATCCATTTTTGGAGAACACAATGCCCTCCTCTGGCTTTCCAGAGCACCAGGCACACTCAGGACACACAAGTGTGCATCAGGAAAAACACCTATACACATATTTCTTTTAAAGTAACAAACAAAAGCCATGGCAAATATGATTCAAGGGGGACAGGGTTTGTCCCAAGCATTTGACAGTGTCCTCCAGGAGGCCCTGAGAGACCACCAGGTGAAATTGCAGATGTGAAACCTAGGTTGGAGCCCCTAGGAGAGGTCAGAGCCGTGGGCTGTCTGAGAGATGCAGAAAAGGAATGGGAGTAGTCCAAGAGACGAATGCTACAGGCAGCACAGCTGGAGCTGCAGTGCCCTTTCACATCAGATATGGAGCCATAGGATTTGGTGTTTGCCCTACTGGGTTTTGGTCTTGCTTTGGTCCAGTATTTTTGTCCTAAACCCTTCCCTTTGGAATGGTAATGTATATTCTGTATATACGTTGGAAGTACGTAATTTGCCTTTTTTTACGATTGCCTTGAGTCCTAGAAGAGGCTTTGGGCTTTTAAAAGTGTTTAAAACTATAAAAACTATGAGGGCCTTTCAGGTCGAACTAAATGCATTTTGTATTACGATGTGGCCATAGGATCTGTAACAGAAGTGAAATGTGTGGTGTAAGTGAAAAATGTCCCCAATAGGCACTGATTATTGATGGTATTTGAGTATTCTTAGAAAGGTGGTCCTTACTGGAGGTAGTATACTTGGGGCATGGGGGTGGGAGTGGATTTGAGAGCTAAAAGCCCTAGTCTGCTTCCAGTTTGGTCTCTGCTCTGTTTGCTCTCAGCTCCCTGCTCCTGACATCATGCTGGCTATTTGTGGCTATGCCTCCTCACCATGATGGGCTCATCCCACTGGAACCACAAGCCAAAATAAACCCTTCTGTAAGCTGCGGTGGTGGTTTGACTAGAGATGGCCCCATAGACTCATGTGTTCGAATACTTAGCCCATGGGGAGTGGCATTATCAGGAGGTGTGGCCTAGTTGGAGGAAGTGTGTCACTATGGCTCTGAGATCTCCTATGCTCAAGCTCAACCCAGTGTGGCACACGGACCCCTTATACTGCCAGTGGGTCAAGATGTAGAATTCTCCAGTCCTCCAGCACCATGTCTGCCTAAATACAGCCATGCTTCCCACCATGAATGATAACGAACCAAACCTCTGAAACTGTAAGCCAGCCCCAATTAAATGCTGTCCTTTATTAGAGTTGCCATGGTCATGGTGTCTCTTCATAGCAATGGAAATCCTAAGACAGTTGCCTTGGTCATGGTGTTTTATCACAGCAACAGACAAGTGACTAATACAGCTCTTCTCACAAAGCCTCCAGGGTTCAGTCACAGGACTCCTCCCTGGTGACCATATCTAAGTCCCATCACTTTCCTAGGCTCTGTCACAACTGCATCATCATCTCACCTCTTTGTATAACACAACGGGATTAAACTTCAGTATCTAAAACTGGGAAACACTTGTTACATTCTGCCACATGTGGCCAGCAAGTACTCTTTAGCCATTCGGCTGTGCTCCCCAGTTGTCTGGCAATCAGTTTTCTGTTTCCACTGTGCTTGAAGAACTTCCTTTAGACATCCCTTGCAGGTAGTTGTGTTAGCAGCAAGTTCTACTGGCTTGTCTTTTTCCCTGAGAATGTCTGACTCCCCCTTCATTTCTGAAGGATATTTCACTTGACAGAATTCACAGTTAACAGTTTTCTTTACAAGCGTGAAGAATCCTGTGCCCTTCCTTCTGGCTCCTGTAGCCCTAGAGAAGCAGCCAGATCTGGTTTAGAATACCTCTCCCCTACCTGCACTGTGTCATTTTTCGTTGACAGGCAAGGTTTTTCCTTTTCTCCTGTTGCCAAATGCTTAACTAAAGCCAGGTGTGATGGTTCATGTCCGTAATCCTAGCACTTGGGAAACTGAACACGACTGGCTCACATTCAAGGACAGTCCACAGTGTAAGACCTTGTTTCAAAAATATAGATAAGGTCAGGTGTACTGGTGCATGCCTTTAATCCCAGCACTCAGGAAGGAGAGAGGCAGGCAATCCTCTGAGGTCAAGGCCAATGTGAGCTAGCTAGCTCCAGGTCAGCCTGGCATACAGACAGAGTGAGTCAGTTTCGCACGCTCTCTCTCTCTCTCTCTCTCTCTCTCTCTCTCTCTCTCTCTCTCTCTCTCTCTCTCTGTGTGTGTGTGTGTGTGTGTGTGCGCGCATGTGTGTTACATGCACACCAATGGCAGGACAGATAACAGAGAAACCAAAAGGTTAATTATGATGTACCTTGGTACGGGTTGCTGGCAGATTTACCCTATCAAGGCTTACTCGGCCTCCTGCATCTGAATCTTCTTTCTTTGACAGGAGGTATCTACAGCCATTACTTCTTTTAGCCCCACAACTCTGCCTTAGTGTTCTGGAGTGCTGATGAAATATAAATTATCCCACAAACTTCTGAGACTCGGGAGTTTTATTTTTATTTGAGATAGGATTATATTCAGCCCAGAACCTTCCATCCTTCTGCCTCGGCCTCCTCAGCGCTGCAATTTCAGGCGTACGCCACCAAACTTGGCTTAGGCTCAGACTTTGTACTATTTTCTTTGTTCTTCGGTTCCAAGAAAGTTCTAGCACTCCAGTCTACCACTGTATCCTTTTAATGATGGACAGTGTTATTCTGGTTGTTTTCTCAAATCCTATAATTTCAACTTGGTGCTTTACAATTTCTTTTTCTTTGCTATTTTATTTTCAATTTTAAATGAGTTTGTAATCACTTTTTCTTCTAATTACTTCTGAAAGTGATTTTCATGGTTGCCGACAAGTCTTGGCAGATGGCTCATTTTGGCATCCATCTCAGTGAGCAGTCTTTTTACATTCACGCTGTGAATGTTCTTGGAATGATAAGCGTTTCTTTTCAAATGTATGCCGGACATTTGGGTTATTCTGTTTGGAGACTCCTGGTTCTATTTAAATCTTCTACGTTAGCAGACAGCTAACTGCTACTGCCAGTGTGTGGATGTATGTCACATGTACAATCTGGCCTGCCTCTGTGGCCTCTTGTTCCAATGTTGGCTTTGTCTTTGGAATCTTCCTCTTGCTCTCCTGGTCTGCTTGATTCTCTGGCACAGGTGGGGCAACCCAGTCCCTGCTGGTGTCATCTGCAGGGTTATGAAGGTGTGTTTTTGGGGTCCATCCTGAAGATGTGGGTCTCCCTGCTGACAGGTAGCTTCACAACATTACCTATGTGGTCCCCACTGGTACCCCCATGTGCAGGCAGGGTCAGGTGAGCCTACGGGTGCTGTGACACTGTCACTGGGGACAGACTGTGGACTGGAACTGGAGCATTGTTCAAGGTCTCTGTTGAGCATTGCTCTAGGTCTCTCTTGCCACTGGCCAGAGAGAGAGGGATTCCACTGGCCAGACAGAGGGGTTTTCCCAGAAGACTTGCTTCCATCTGTTGGCCATTGTGTGTAGTAGGCCTCTCTGGGGCCCTGGCTCAGAAATCAAAGAAAAAGGAAACTCAGGGACATAGCTCCAGTTCTGAGTTCTGGGCCAGTGTACTTTCAACTCTCAAGTCCTTTTCCTACTGGCTGTTACTTGTGGGGTATTTGGTTATATTTAGATGGAAGGAACAGGAAAGGTGAACTCATTCTTGCTCATAGAACCTACAAGCCATTCCTGCTGGCCTACCCCAGCCTGCACAGCAGCCATAGGCATCCCTAAAAGTGCAGACTTAGCATCCAGTGCTCTGATGAAAGCATCTTCCTTGGCTCCCTGCAGAGAGACAAAGGCCATCTTGGCTGTCCTGCACGTCCCCCTGGTCCCTACAAGACACATCTACAGTTCTCCTTCCCCTAACAATTCCCCTGGCCACAGACAAGTGCCCTAAGCTCCAGCTTCCTCGGCAGACCCCAACCCGCACATGCCGGGATGCTGGAGAAGGAGATGAAGTTGGGAGGGCTGCTTCCCTGGGCTTCATGTCTGCCCACCTAACATTTACAAAGCCTTCTCACCGCTTGCACATCTATGCCAAATTCCCCTTAGGAGAACAGGAGCTAACCCCAATGTCTCAATCTTGACATTTGCAAAGATCCTGTCTCCAAACACAGTCACACTCTGATGTACTACGCTAGACTTTGACATAGGAATTTGGAGGAACACCATCCATGACACCTCTAACACCAGGCCTTTGCTCAGCCAATCACCACTCTTCACAACTCTTTTGCTACCCCCAGCCATTTTACAGGGTTCCCTAAACCTTCCACACCACATTCAAAACACCTAAGGCTCACCTGTTCACACCAATTTCCCATAAAACTAATGTCAACAACAAAAAGGGCCAAATTTGTTATAAAACCCAACCCCTAACATCACAGGCCTGTTCCCAGGTGTGATGTGTCTGGATGCTCAGGTCTGGAAGCACCCACTCCCTATTCTGCTTACTGAGAAAGTCATGCAGCACGGAGTCAGGCTCAGCGTCAGGACTAGGAAGTGCCCAGTAGGGGCCCTGACAACTAGCAATACCATCTCTGTCCCCCTAAAATACTTCCAGCCATCGAAGATACTCCATGTCTACTAAGGTAGGACCCGTATGGTAGATCCACACCTGCCTTCTGAGTAACCCGGTAAGGATCACCCATATCTACACCATTAGAAAGAACCTCAGCTTAAGCAGGCCCTAGGGAAAGGAACCTGAAGGTGCAGGCAAGCGGAAGCTTAGCCGCTCCGGCCAAGTTCCAGACTCAGGGACAGGCCAGCCCCACCCTTGGCCCCGCCCCCAGCCATTTGCCACGCCCCAAGGCCTGCGTGCCACCTATCAGCTCTTGCCTCAGGCCCTTCATTCCTCACGCTTCACCCTACTCAGACCCCCACCCCACCCTCGAGCTTTATGCCCCTTCCCCAAACCTGCACCCCACCTATTGAACCTTGTCTGCCACCCGCGCGGTCCATGCCCCGCCCACCTACCCCC
>NW_021627558.1:0-5722 GCF_004785775.1 Grammomys surdaster | reverse complement strand
GGGCTCCACCTGCCACCTCCTGCAACGCTCCCCAAGTCCACGTCCCGCCAGTCTGGTTCTTTCCCCTCCCATTACCCCTTATTCCCCTCTCTTTACACTAAGCCCCTCCCCAAGAGGCCCGTGTCCCGCCCACCTCCCCCTCGTACCGCCCACTACCTCTTCCACCCAAGGCCCTTACGGAGCTCGCTGCCTTCTCCCTCGCCCCACCCTCGACTCCGGGACCCAGCCAATTACACTTTCTCTTCGCCCCCTCTCTCGTCCTCCTGCCCGTCACTCCGCCCTCTAAGCCCTTTGTCCGCCCACTTCCCCTGGCCCCGCCCTTTACCGCTTACTCCCTGCCCTTCCCCCAGCGTCCCTCCTAAGAGGCGCACATGCTGCCTCGAGCAACCGAGTCAGCCGGAAGTCTTGCCGTAAAGCGTGCTACGACCATCGTGCTAGCGCCGGTTCCCTTGGAGACAGGCAACGCGCTCAAGATGGCGGCGCCGGCGGAGGCGGAGGTGGCCGCGGGCTTCACCGAGGCGGCTGAAGCAGCGGAACTGACCCGCGCGCTAGGCCGCCTGCTACCGGGGCTGGAGACCGAAAGTAAGCTGGGGCGGCGGCGCGCTCTCGAGGCTCTGGAGCACGCACTGGAAGAGGCGGTGCGGCCCGGAGCGGATTCCGCTGCTTTCCAGGGCCCCTGGGCTCGTCTCCTGCTGCCGCGCCTGTTGCGACTTCTGACCGATCCGGCCGAGGGCTGCCGCGCGTTGGCTGCTCACCTGCTGGACTTAGGCCTGCGCCGCGCCGCGCGGCCCGGCGACGCTCTGCCGCGCCTGTTGCCCGCGCTCACCGCGCGCCTGGCCCGACCTGAACCCACGCGGCCGCCTCCTGAACCCTGCGAAGAGCTGCGTCTCGCCCTCGTGCAACTGCTCCACTTGGCCGTGGACCTGGGCGGCGCCGCGGTCGCACCCCACCTGGACGACGCGGTGCGCGCGCTGCGGGGCGCGCTGCTCGATCCCTTCGCCGCGGTGCGCCGCGAGGGTTGCGAGTGCGCAGCCGCTCTGGCGCGTGCCACTCCGGGTGAGCGTCGGATCTCGTTCCCTGGGTACCTAGATTTCCTTATGCAAAGGTTATGGGACTCACGTGGAAAAGGACACCTCAAGATTGTGAACTTAGTTTCTCCACTCCAGTGTCTTCTGTGTCTCTGACTCAGGTCACTAACTTCCTGGGTGAAGGAAGACTTCTCTCCACCTCCCTTTCGTTTATTTCTAACATTCTAACAGCTCTGCTTGATCAGAGCCTTCCTTCCCTTTTGGCCTTCTAGGCTAGAGTTTGGACAAATAAGAGGCCCTGCTGATAGTTAAACTGAAAGTCTTCCTGGGAGGGAGCCAACCTTGTAATAGATGTACATGTCCCCCTGGATGCCTGGGCAGCTCCCAGCACCACTGGAGAGGAAAAGTGGGAGTTGAGGCTAGCAAGGCTGGTTTACTAGTCCAGAGGAAGGTTTGACGGTAGCCACAGAACAGGGCCCCGTGCAGCTGTATCTCATAACCAGTGCTCCCTATCCCGCAGACCACTTCCACATGCAGTCGGAGTCCCTGATAGGCCCCCTGATGCAGACCGTCTCCCACCAGCACTGGAAGGTCCGGGTAGCCGTCATCGAAGCCACGGGCACCGTGATCCAGTTTGGCAACGGGAATTCGGTGGATGATGTTCTTTCTCACTTTGCTCAAAGACTCTTCGATGATGTCCCTCAGGTACTGGGGTTGTTCTGCCTGACAGCCTTCAAACCATGTGCTTCTGTTAATAGAAGTGTCTCCATGTGCTCACCCACTGAGAGAATTTCAGTGCAGAGAAGGGCAGAGCGGAAGTCCAGTGCTGGGGTAATCCATGCTGGTGGGTCGGGAAGCCTCTGAGGAGGCGGCAGACAGAAGCCCTCCAGATGTAGACACAGCACTGGCTTTAAGAAGGCAGAATCCAGATCACAGGCGTGTCTGTGTCTCAGATCTGCTGTTGTGGCTTATGGTAATGTCCCTACGGAGAAAAGACTGGTAGTCAGCAGGCTCTGTCTCCAAGGGAGGAGGAGTAAGTGAAGGGGGGCACATGATCCTGATTAGGTGGGGAGGAGGGGCAGCGGGCAGCATGCTCCAGAAGAACTGAGAGCTGTCCCCATCACGGTCATTCCCGTTCTCGTATTGACCATCAGACTCTCCACACAGAGAGTTGTGTTCAGGTGGCAGTGTCCCCTCCCTGTGATGACTAGGTTGGCCTGACTGTATCAGGACCCTCCTGCCTCTGCTCCAGGTTGTGTCGTCACTTGTGCAGGTGCCAGCCTACAGTGGATGCTGCCCACGTCCCGCCGCAGGCTCCCAGCACAGCCTTTTATCTTGTTTATTTGTATACCTCTCTTGTCACATCACAATTCACATGCATGTGACTCGCCCACTCACCGTGCTCAGCAGCTTTGTAAAGGTTTTGTAAAGCATGAATTGAGTTTATAGTCTCAGGGTTGGGACTGTAGCTCAGGCATAGGGCACACTTGCTCGGCATGGACGAGGTGCTATATTCCATCCCCTGTACTACACACACAGCACTGTGAGTTACAGCCACACTGTTGTCACAGTTGTTTTCAATACCCCAGTTATCATCATCCCAAACAGAAACCCTAACCAGTAAGCACCAGTTCCCCATATATACCTCTACCCAAACCCTGGTGAGGGCTGATCTTTCTGTCCCACATTTGCTTTCTGTAGAATTCTCAGGGAGTTCTGTCACGTGTCATACAAGGTGGTTTCTATCATCACTGCCACCCATGCAGCACCCAGATATCACAGTGACAAAGAAGACTGCAAACAATATCTTGCTAGGGGGTGGTGAATCCACCAAGGACAGAGCTAGTGGGTGGCATGAACTTCTGGATCAGCAGAGGTCCTCTCATTTGTCAGAGGGGGTGCTATGCCCACCCCTGTTTCAGGACTAAACATCCCCACAGCAGGACTCTGAGCCACCCTTCCTAGGGACTCTTGAGTAAAGCTTCTCTGTTGTCTGGTGGCAGGTCCGGCAGGCAGTGACGTCGGTGGTGGGGGGATGGCTGCTGAATCTCCGTGACCGCTACTCCTTCTTACACAAACTCATCCCACTTCTGCTCAGCAGCTTCAGCGACGAAATGCCTGAGGTCCAGTAAGTTTCGCCGGGCAGCTGGCTGCCGTGGTGCCCCCTAGCCCTCCAGGGTCATGCTGATTTGAAACAAGAGCTTCTCCCCAGTGGCAGTTCTCTGCTCTAGAATTGCCCAAAGAGTCTGCCCATCCCCTTATTTCGTGTGCTATGTGGTCCTGTGTCATATGAACTATCTCCAGTCATTAAGACCCTGTTGGGTCCATAGGTGGACATCAGGCCTCTGCTGGTAGTGTCACCATGTAGTCAGAGCTGGTCAGAAGGCCACTCCTGCCAAGTGATGCCATTTGCCTAACCCTTCTCCCCCGCCCAGGAGGTGTTTCCTTGAGGCTTCTGTAGTTAGGGCCTTCATGGAAGGGGTCTCATGGCACCCAGACCTCACTGCCACTCCTGCGTTTCTATGTTGCAGGCAGATAGCCACTAGCCTCTGGGAGAAGGTCGGGCTGCAGTGGCAGGAGGAGAACGAGGCAGATCTAAAAGACAAGCTGGACTTTGCTTCGCCTCCTCCTCCCAACTACCCTGAGCACGGTGAGTGGTACTGCTGAGGGACACAGCAGATGGGTGGTCCATGATGGGCATTTGTTCTTGGCCCTGGAGAAGGCACTGGCACCTGAGGTGCTGCTGGGCCCAGTGTTTGCTAGGTCCCTGTTTGGAGATCACAGAGAAGGGTGCCTCCTTCCCTGAATGGCACGCAGATCCAGGTGCTACCAGCCTCTGCCCTCTGTCTCTCAGGACTTAACCTTTTCCCACCTCTGGACCCTTTTTAAAGAAGGAGAGGACTTCCCAGAAACATCCAGATGTGCTGTCAGCTGTCCACAAGTCCCTTCTAAGCATATGCAGGGACCTGTAGCTGGGGCAGGCTTCTGCCTTTCATTGAGAGCCAGCTAAGCCTGCAGGTCATGGATGAGTGCCATTTGTCTTCCCATGTGTGTTCTGCACTAGAGCATGGTCTTTTGTGACCACTAGGGCCTGCTGTCCTCACATCGTCCGTAACTCAAGCAAGCCCATGTTTGTGCCTGTCTAGCAAGCTCAGCTATGAGGAAGGTCTCTGGCCACAACCCACCTGCTGTCCCGTGGGCTTTGAGACCTCCTCTGTTTTCAAGCAAGCTTATCTCTCAAAACCAAAAACCAATCAGGATTACATCCTGACAAGAACAGAAACGTAACCAGTGAAGGCACTGTCCCCTAGCTCCTGGGTGGCGTCTTCCTAGCCTCAGAGGAGCGACCGGCTCCGGTGGCTGTGGACATAGTAGTGATGCTGAGGCTGCTCCTGAGTTCTGTGCTGCTGAGGTACTGAGTCCAGGCCTCTGGTTAGCCTCCCCTTCCTGTCACGGTCCCTGCTTCTGAGGGGCTTCCCTGTCGGGAAGCTGGCAGAAGGGAACCACTCCAGTTCTGAGAAAGGCACCAGTAGCAGTTGTAAGCTGGGTTTGTTTCCAATTTGATAGGTCAGTTTAAGAGTGCAGTTTACCAGATGTAGAACTGAGTTGTGGAACTGTTGTAGAACTGTTTGTGTGTGTGTGTGTGTGTTTATCCTTTTCGTGTGTGAGATAATCACACGTGTGATACCCTGAGCTACATCCCCATCCCTTGGTTTTCGTGCGGCAGCCGAGCAGCTCTGCCCTTGCTGTCCAAGGTCATGCCACACGGCTGACAGGGAGTCTGGTGGTGTCTGCAGGACAGACTGGCCTTGAAGTGCAAGGAAGTCCCTACCTCGACTGTAACAGATCTTGCTGTCAGGGGCAAGGAGAGTGTGGGAGGTAGTGACTGTCTTGCAGAGATACCACATTTGACTTGTGCTAAGTGAGGGGCTTGACTGTAGGGACTTGGAGGCCATACTTGCAGGCCCTTTGTCTGCACTGAAAGCCTTCCCATGCTCAGATCCTGGAAGTCTCCCTTTGCATGCAGGTTAGGGACAGAGGCTTGTCTGTGGCAGTAGTTACAGTAGGCATCTCAGTGGTTAGGGACAGAGGCTTGTCTGTGGCAGTAGTTACAAGCATCTCAGTGGTTCTGCACTGTAAGATTGGCTTCTGCTCAGAGCTCACTCTCCATCTGAACAGGGTGGGTGTAGAATTGAGTCACAGGCCAGCAGCACAGCACTGGGTCTCAGGAGCTTTGTCACTTCCCTCTGAAGGTCCCAGTGTCGAGTTCGGATTAGAAGCTCGAGTTTTAAGGATTGGGCAGCAGCTTGTCCATCAGGCCTTACCATGTGTACTCACGCCCTCACCCTAGTCCTTCTTGCTTTTGCCCCTCCCGCTCCTGAACCTGGCCTCTGCCTACTGTCCTGGGACCTGTGTTGTCCTTGTCCAAGAGGCTGTGTACAGATATCCTTTACATCCCTAAAACTGCCTGTAAGAGCTATGGGTTTATGAACTTCGTCAAAAAACATGTCTGAAACTGAGAAGGGATGGGTCCATCACTGGGTCATCCCTGGTGCCTTCCTGGCTGCAGCCACTCTGTTTTCTAGGTGTCAAGTCATGCTCTCTTGTGGAGAGACATCTCTGCTTGGGGCACTTCATCTTCTTGTGAAATCTTAGCCCCGTCACTGCTCCTAGCAGTGACCCTCAGTGCGTCT
>NW_021627557.1:0-5671 GCF_004785775.1 Grammomys surdaster | reverse complement strand
GCCACACCCCAGCCCCTCACTGGGGGATTCTAGGCAGGGGCTCTACCTCTAAGTTATAACCAAAGCTCCCCACCCCATTTCTTAAAGATGAGGTCTCTCATACAGTTCTGGATGTATTGAAACTCTCTGTGTAGACCAGGCTGACCTCGAACTCAACAGAGATCCACCTGCTTCTTCCTCCCAAAAGCTGGGCTTTAAAGGCATGCATCACAATGGCCAGCATCAAAGCTCAATCTTTTTTCTTTTTTAATTTTCATATAGGGTCTCATTAAGTTTCCAAGCCTTAAGTTCATTCTGTAACCCAGGCAGGTCTTGAACTAGCAATCCTCCTGCCTCAGCCTCCTGAACTGCTAAGATGATTGGCCTATGTCATGAGGTCAGGCTAAGCTTGTGTTATACTGGTTTTTTTTTTTTTAGATAAGCTAAGTGTTGTACTGGTTTTTTGAGATAGGATCTAACTAGGTAGCCCTGGCTCTTCTGAAACTCATTACATCATAACCAGGCTAGCCTTGAACTCACAATGATCCACCTTCTGCCTCCCAGTGCTGAGATTAAAGGCTTAAGTCACCAAGCCTGGTTTAGATTTAACTAATGACTTACCATGTCACTCTATCCTGATAGCTCCAGGAGACAGAGAAGTTCATCAGCCATAGCTTTAAGGGGTGTGAAATTGACTGGCTGGCTCAAAACCAGGAGAACCGACTAAACTGTTCCCACATATAACAAGGCAGCTGTACACCTCCACCTGCATTATTCTACAGTGCTCCTTGCATCAGACCTATGGCTACTCCAGTCCTCAGTTTCCCAGAAATGGTGGCACTTGTTGTCAGAGGTGTTCATGGCTACATAACGAATGGCTCCACAAACTTAAGAGGCTCAAAAAATTTGTTATGACTTCATGATTCCTGGAGCTCTGAATTTGGGATGGGTTAGTTGGGCCCACAGAAGGGTTGAATGAACCCACGAAGGAGGTCAAGAGACCACATGGCTCTGCCTCCGGGTACCATCTGCAAGCCGATCACTCACAAGTGCATAAAATCCCAGAAAGGGCGTAGATGGCTGGGGACTGCCTGACCGCTAATTGCTGGGAGACCCAGAACTCATGGCCATTCAGTACAAAGCCCCGGGAGACTGCCCATCCCCCTTAGAACTGTCAAGGGCCTATAAACCAACAGAACCTCCCATGAAGGGACATTAGATGTGCTATGGGACAAAAAGCAAGAGCCCTCTGAGTCAAGAGAATGGCTTCCTCGGTAACGGAAGTTCCAGGAGGACAAACCTTGTTTGTTATCCTCTTAAAGGATATCCCCACCAAAGGACACCCATCACCCAGCTCTCTGGAATCACAGGAGACTACTGCAGCTTCTAGTTTAGGGCAGAGAAGGGTTCCACTTATGCGGCCCAGTTGCCCCATCAAAGCCTGGCTCAAGTCCCCCACCCTATTCCTTGGCTCTATACCTATAATCTGGGGAGCATGCACTGTATGCTTGGAAGTTCCAAGACCTAAAACAAACACACGGGGAAAGACTATTAGGGTAGTGCCTGGCACAGGTTAGCACAGAACAGAGCTGGTGGAGAACAGCTAACCCAGCCAGCCCTCACTCCCGCCTCCGCCCTCCCCACCTTCAGGAACTCCCACCTTTTAGAGTAGACCTTCCAGGACCTCCCCCAAGGGCAGTATGAACCATCCACCTCACCTGCCTTGGGCTCTGGACCACAGAAAATTCATCCTGGTGAAGTGATGAGAACAAGAGAGGGCTGACCACTGTGCCCTAGACCTAAGCTAGACAATCGTAGGGAGCCTAGGTCCAGAGTTGTGTGTGTTGGGAAGGGTATCTGAGAAGGCTTCCAGGGAGAGGCAGCTTTTAAGGTTATCTGTACTCTCCAGGGCAGGAGTCTTCCTCCTTCTCACCATTCTCCCCTCTTCCTCAGGGAAATCAGATCTCAGGGACCTTCCAGAACAGCAGCTCAGCGGGTGCCCTCCCTGCCCTGGGGCCACTGGGCTGTGTCACCAGTCTGGAATGCACTTTCAATTCCCCTGCCCTCTCCTGTCCTGCCCTCTCCATTAGAGGCCAGCTCATCATTTCCCTATGGAGAGGTGGGGGCTGGAACAAGGAATCTAAGGGCTCTCAGGATCTGGGGTGTCCTGGAGGCAGGAGGAGAGAGTGAACTTCTTCCAGGTCCAGTCCCTCCAAGTTCCCTCTCAGCCCTCTGGGGTGAATAAGGAGAGATGACTATTGTGACTTCCCAGAGATAGAACAGAGACGGATAGCCACCAAGGACTCCATCTTAGATACATTCCAATCTTCCAACTGTGCCTCAGGTTTTTTGGTGTCTTCTCTGGAGAAGGAGTCCACTGGAACCATCAGCAGTGTTTCCTTATGGGGGACACTGTTGTCTTTCTGCATTGGAAGCAAGATTTCAGTGGTTCCTAGAGTGTCCTTGACCTGTCAATTTTCATAGGTCCTCTGAGGCTCCCTTGGCTGGTCCTTGGTCCCTAGTTCCTCATCCTTGGATGGGGGGAGGGGTGGATATGGTTCAAACATCTCAAGTAGAGTCCACTTGGAAATCTGCTGTGGCCTTTCCTGCCTCCTCATTTCTGGCCCAGCAACTGTCAGCAAGAGAGGTGGCCTGGACAGCCTTGGGCAGCCCTGGAGGATAGCACCTTCTATGAATAGAACCCCACTTGCCACATACCCTTCTCACCTGGTCCTCAGATGCTGAGAGGCTGGCATTGCCGATGCCAGGTGACCATCAGTCTGAATAGGGGGACACCAGTGAGGCCTCCCATCTCTTTCTAGTTGGTGAGCACCCTGTAGTGTGTGTGAGGGGTGGCGTTAGCTCCAAGAGATATTTAGAGCCACAGTGCCCCATATGCTCTGACACCAGGGTCCTCAGACCGGATGAATTTCACTGCTCACATGCTCTGCTAGTCTTGAAATCCTGGACCACTTTCTGAGAAATGAACTTCCATTTGAACTTCCCATCACTTCAATATCATTGTCTGATAGGCCTCTGGGCTCAGGCTTCCAAAGCAGGGCCATGCCCACCTCCGTCTCCCAGCTCACAGTCAGACACGGACAAAGACATCAGGAGGTATCTGGTGATGCTGTGTAGTGCCCTCTTCCCATCCTGAGGGTTTTCATCCTGTGGTTTGATGGGTGCAGGGCACAGAGGTGGGTAGGAGAAACACCTCAAAGACTCCAAAGTGGGCTGCAAGGACAGGCTTCCTTGTGGCAGATGTAGGCAGATGTAGGACCCTGAGTCATGGCCAGCCCACATAGCTTGTACACAGCTCCCCTTGGTGCCCATCACTGTCTCATACTGCCTCCTACTCTTCCTAGGGACTCCCAGGAAGCATGATAGCCTCCCAGGGGAAACCTGGCTGGGCTCCAGTGGGTAGGGCTCCACTCATAAACAGTTTTATGGCCCTAGGGAAGGCAGAGCTGGCCAGGACGTGCTGGGTTGGGCAGAGATGACCCAGGCTCTACTCCTTACCCCTCAGCTCCTCTGCTGTAAGTTGCTTCTCATTCTGAAGTCAGTGCCCCTGTGGAAACAGAGCCCCACAGGGGCATTACAAGGTGTAGTGGAACAGAAATCTGTCATCTTGGTGAAAACTGGGACTCACAGCAAGTGAGGGGTGAGAGAGAAAAACAGATAGGGAGAGACACAGGCACAGAGAGATAAGGAGAGGTACAGAGGCACAGACAGAAGATAGAGACTGAAGCAAGACAGGGAAAGAGAGACAGAGCAACTGAGAGGAAAGACAGAACGAGAAAAACAGACAGGGAGAGACAGAGGATGGTGGAAAAGGAAGAGACAAAGACTGAGACATTGAAAAACAGAGACAGATCAAAAAAAAAAAAAAAAAAAGCCGGGCAGTGGTGGCGCACGCCTTTAATCCCAGCGCTTGGAAGGCAGAGGCAGGCGGATTTCTGAGTCCGAGGCCAGCCTGGTCTACAGAGTGAGTTCCAGGACAGCCAGGGCTACACAGAGAAACCCTGTCTCGAAAGAAAAAAAAAAAGAAAAAGAAAAAGAAAAGAAAAAGAAAAACAGAGACAGAGATGGAAGGAGAGAGAGAGAGACCAAGAGAGACAGAGAGACAGAGAGATCCTGAAGGTTCACTCCAGCCCTGTAGCCCAGTGAGCAGGCTTGCAGAGTGATTGGTGGGATACAGTGGAGAACTGATCAAGCAAGGAGTGTCAGCCTCCGATCTTGGATGACAGCAGATGCCCTCATGGGAGGAGTTTTATGTTCTTTTGAGGTTAGTACTTGCATGCTGGGCCCAGGTGACAACTTCAGTGATATGACGTTCCTGGAGCTCACTTCTACCTCAAAGGGTGACACTCTCCTTCCTGCCCTTAGCCCAATACAGTAAGCAGGTCCTCCACCAGCGGCCTAGCCTAGCCTTTTGTTGCTGTGATAAATACCATAACCAAAACCAGCTTGTAGAGGAAGGGGTTTATTCCATCCACTGATGAGCTTGCAGTCTGTCATCAGGGAAAACCAGGCAGGACCACAAGCAGCAACCTGGAGCCAGGAACTGAAGCAGAGACCATGGAGGAATACTGCTTACTGGTTTGCTCTCCATGGCTTGCTTGACCTGCTTTCTTATACAACCCGAGTTGGCACTGCCCAAAATCATTAATCAAGAGAATGGCCCACAGCCTTGCCTACAAGTCAATATGATGAAGACATTTTCTCAACTGAGATTCCCTAACTAGTGTCAAGTTGACAAATCCAACTAGCTCAGGGACTGTATCCTAAGGGACTTCCTAGGTTCCCTGGCTCTGAGACTTAGTCCCAAAAGGCCTACAACCTATATCTGGGTGCTAGAGACAGGGTGTTCTGGAACCCTCCTACTGTGCATGAGCCTGCAGCAGTCACCCAGAAACAGCTGCATCCTCAGGCCTGCAATACATACATACAATACAGTACAGGCTACACGTATTACAGTTGTGCCCAACTCCAGGTCCTCACACCTCATGAAGTAGATAACCTACACTCCAGGGCCTGTCTGTGGCCCTCCCCACATAACCCAAAAGCTCATACTAGAAAGTTCCTGTCACAAGATGGTGGGTCAGACACATGGAACGTCACCTCCCTTGAGACAGCTGCCTGATTCACAAGGGTCCCTGAGCAGGCTGTCCATCTTTATCTGGGACAGGTCTCCCTAAGGATGCTGGAGAATAAGGTTCCAGGAGAAAGGTTGCTCCTTTGGGTTAGGATAGGTCTTCTCTAGGTGGGATATCAGGGCCACACACAATCCAAGCCATGTGCCAGCGAGAAAGTGGCCACTCTGCATCTAACGAATGTGGGTACCACAGCTGATGTGCTTGGGTGAAGCCAGAGGATCTCATCACTATGCGTGACAGGATTTCATGCCCCATGCAATGACAACTTTGAGCCTGTGAGCTTCTTTTGCTGAGTTAGCACTCCTTACCTACAATCCCATGCCTTGCTAAAACCAGGCCTGAGAGGCAAATATTCCTCCCAGTTCATGGATGAGATCATCCCAACTCTGAGATGTTAGCAAAATGCCTTAGACAGACAGATAATAAAAACTAAGAGCCAAGCTTGATGCTGTGTCTGTAATGCCAACGCCTGGGAGACTGAAAGGGGAGGACCTCAAGTCTGGACTACATAGTGACACTGCTAAAGAAAGATAGGG
>NW_021627556.1:0-1985 GCF_004785775.1 Grammomys surdaster | reverse complement strand
CAGGGAGACCCCACTGTCTGACAGAAGACTCACACAGGGAGACCCCATTGTCTGACAGAAGACTCACACAGGTGATAAACCACACTAATCTAGGGGAACTTAGAGAACCCTGGCAAGTGAGGAATCCCATGAGTGTAAACAATCCAGAGATGTTTCAAGGAACACTTGATTTTGATCTCTGCTTCCTTAGGGCTGCTGCTTACATTTCACTCATGCTGAGACAAGGCTAACCTAGGCAACAGAGTAATACACCTGAGACAAGGCTAGCCTGGACAGCGGAGTAATAACACCTGTCTTTTTTTTTCTCTTGAGACTAGATTTCCCTTTGTAGACCAGTCTGGCTTTAGACTCGTGGAAATTCACCTGCCTCTGCGTCTGTGCCCCAAATACTTGGATTAAAGGCATATGCTACCACACCTGGCTTATAATAAGGTGTTTTTTAAATTAAGAAGGTTCAGTCAAACTATATTGGACACTCTTCTTATAGGATATGGGAAACACACCAGTTTGGAACCATATGTATGTATTCTAAAAAACTTATGGTGGGATTTAGAGTTCAGCTGGATTAGTCCAGCTGGAATCAGAATAGCATGAAGACAGAAGCACAGGAAGAGTACAGGGACTATGCTGCTATACAGGTCCATGCTAGAAGCCCCCATATGTCAGGCAAAGTCACACATCAACAGTCATTGCATCACTCCTGACATCTTCATACCCATCCTTTCAAATTTACACAGGTAGCCTGCATTGTCCCATATGCCAAAATTAACTGCAGTCAATTGATAATGCTTTCTTTGGTTGCATCCAACAAAATAAATCTTAATCAATTTCATTTTTAGTTTGTTTATCTTTGTATGCATGTGTGCAGTATGTAATTCTTGTGTGCAAACAAGAGCATGCAAGTACCACAGCATATGTCTGGAAGTCAGAGGACAACCTTGGGTGTTATCCTCTGCCCTCCATCTTGAGACAGGGACTGTGTATGACAAACTAGTTTGTCCTGCAAGCTTCTGCAGACACTCCCATCTCCACCTCCCAAGTCCACCATATGTCTTAGTTAGGGTTTTGTTGCTGTGAAGAGACACCATGACCAAGGCAACTCTTATAAAGAAAAAACATTTAATTAGGGCTGGCTTATAGTTTCAGAGGTTTAGTCCATGACCATCATGGTGGGAAGCATAACAACATCCAGGCAGACATGGTGCTGGAGAAGCCAAGAGTTCTACATCTTGATCAGCAGGCAGCAGAAGGAGACTGTGTATCATAGTGGGTATAGCTTGAGCATAGTAGACCTCAAAGCTCACCCCCACAATGACACACTTCCTCCAATAAGGCCACACCTCCTAATAATACCACTGTCTATGGGCCTATGGAAGCCAATTACATTCAAACTACCACATCATGGGAGTGCTGAGATTACAGATGTGTGCTGTCATGCTTACCAGCACGATGATAATGAACTAAATCTTTGAAACCATAAGCCATCCCCAATTACGTGTTTTTCTTTATAAGATTTGCCTTGGTCATGAGGACTCTTCACAGCAATAAAAGCTGCATTCAGCTTTACATGGGTTCTGGGGATTCAAACTTGGGTCCTCATGAAGCACTTTACTTACTGATTCATCTCCCTAACCCAGTTTTTTTGTTTGTTTGTTTTGAGATTTTCTTGGGGGGTGGTATTTTATATGATATGTAGCCAAAGCTGTCTTCACACTCCTAATATTACTCTAGATAATGTCAAAGTCCTCATCCTCCTGCCCAGCCTCATATGTGTTTGAATTACAAGCAACACTTTGCTCAGCAAAACAATCGACTTAGTGCCTAAGCATTTAGAGAATATTTTGTAAGTACCCATGTATCAGAGAGCTGTAGAAGAAAGTATCAATCCTTAGAAGTTGGTGTTGTGATGGTTTTCTTTTTTAGTTTAGTTTAGTTTAATTTAGTTTAGTTTAGTTTAGTTTAGTTTAGTTTAGTTTAGTTTAGTT
>NW_021627555.1:0-1551 GCF_004785775.1 Grammomys surdaster | reverse complement strand
AGGAGGAGGAAGAAGAGGAGGAAAGGGAGAGGGAGAGGGAGAGGGAGAGGGAGAGGGAGAGGGAGAGGGAGAGGGAGAGGGAGGGAGAGGGAGAATCCTAGGAATGGAAGGCTTTGCAGCGTGTTGGCATTTCTGTTCTCCATTCCTTCCATGCATTAAAATACTGGGGTTACCATTTCCATAGAGCGTAACTATGTCTCCAAATTGCCGAACCTTTTAACCCAGAACTTCACATATCTGGCACAGAGGAGGTGGTCACTTGCTGGATGGATGGTGAGTAGACGGAAGGATGAGGGTGTGTAGATACGTGGATGGTCAAAGGGATGGGTGGGTGGGTGAGTACATGAGCGGATGGTGTGTGGGTAGGAGGATGGATGGATGGATGGATGGATGGATGGATGGATGGATGAATTGGTGAATAGTTGTATGGTGGGTGACTGGGTGGCTGGGTGAGTGGGTGAGTGGTAGATTAATGTATGGGTGAATGGACAGATGGGTGGTGGTGTGCAGGTAGTCACATGAGCTGGATGGTTGGATGGTCACGGATAGATGGATGGAGGGATAGGTGGCTGTGCCGTTAGTGGGTTAGTAGATGGATGCTTACGGATTGGTGGGTATGTCAGTGAACGGATAGAAGCAGACTTTTCTAGCCCATGTGGGCTCTGAATGCTAAGCAGGTAACCTTTCAACTGAGCCACTGGAAGAGGAATCTTAGTCAACAGATCCCTGCCTCAGTTTCCCCACTAAGTCTTATGCCCTTTTCTCCAAGTAGTTCCCCTCCCACTGTCTAAACTGAGCTATTCTCTCTTCAAAAAATGACCAAGGCAGCCTATCTTGTCTGTCTATCTTTCCCCACTGCCCTGTCCTGCTGTCCTTGGTGACAGGAGCCAACCACGTATGTAGTACTTTTCTTACTTGCAGATTGGAGGTCAAGTCCCTCCCACAGCCTTGACCTGTGCCCCTGCCCACTGGGTTTAGACCTAGCATGACCAAGACAGGATCTTCAACCTTACTCAAATGTTTGAGACACACCCCCTCCTCCATCCTCCCACCTGCCCCACCAACAGCTGTATCCTCAGTCCTGTGATGTTTCGTGAACATCTGGAGAGAGACATGAAGGCTGAATCCTTTGAGCCTAAGGTGTCAGTCAAGATCAATTCAAAGTGTTCCCAGAGCCCTAACCTCAGACCTCTAGCAGGTCCCAGCCCTCATGTTGGAAAAGGGAGTATGCGGGCTCAGGATCTGAGCCCAATCCTGAATCTTTCCTGTACTGAAGGGACAAAAGCCAGATCTGGTCTCCAATCCAGGACATCCTCCACACAACCTCACAGCCCCAGCCCTGTGGCTCCTCAAGGTAGTAGTTTGAGCTGTAAGCAGGTATATTTAGAATTACTGCCTCGTGTCAAGGTGTTACAGAACCCTGTCTGATGTTCTCTTCATCTGCAAGACCATGTGAGCATGTGTACACATGCATGTGAGAGTCAGAGGTCAACACTGGGCGGCTTACCCACATGTGCACACATGCATGTGAGAGTCAGAGGTCAGCACTGG
>NW_021627554.1:0-9005 GCF_004785775.1 Grammomys surdaster | reverse complement strand
GCCCAGAATGCCCCAGTGAGGGGCTGGGGCGTGGCTCAGTGGTAGAGCCCCTGCCCAGAATCCCCCAGTGAAGGGCTGGGCTGTGGCTCAGTGGTAGAGCCCCTGCCTAGAATCCCCCAGTGAGGGGCTAGGGTATGGCTCAGTGGTAGAGCCCCTGACTAGAATCCCCCAGGGAGGGGCTGGAGTGTGGCTCAGTGGTAGAGCCCCTGCCTAGAATTCCCCAGTGGGGGGCTGGGGTGGGGCTCGGGGTAGAACACTGCCTAGAATCCCCCAGTGAGGGACTAGTGGTTCAGTGATAAAGCCCCTGCCTAGCATGTGTTCTCTTCTCTACACACACACACACACACACACACACACACACACACACAAAGGTTGGAGGGAAAACACAGTGGGTAAGAGTGTTTGGTGTGCAAGTATGAAAATGTGCATTTGATTTCCAACTCCCATATTAAAAAATTAAAAATAAAAGTGAAACAGTTAAGGCTTCATTTAAACTTACCATTTTCTCTGAATTTTTCCAGGTGATATTATCAGGCTGGGTTGTAGTACCCTTGGGTTCTGGTGCATTATCAGAACCTATATCAGTTGGTCCTGTGCTCACCTTACCAGATGTCGTGGGACTGTACAGTCCCTGTGTGCCAGGTCTATTCCATCCAAGGCTTTGGCTGCACAGCAGCTACCAGCACCTGAACCACACTTGTTCCTATGACGTCACAGGCTCCAGTGACCTCTCACTGGCCCAGCTACCTTCCTGCATAGGGCTGAAAATGTCAGAAAGGCAGAAGGCTGAGTACAGGAAACCACTGCTCTCTGGACACCTCAGCCAGACTAGGCTTCTCTCACTGCCTGGATGTCAGGTGAGGTCCAGCCTGGCCTGCAAGGCCTCCAGCTGACCCAGCTATGGGGACTCTGGCCTCCTACTTCCCCAGCTCTCCAAGGCCTGTAACTGACCAACCAACAGAGAAATGAAAGACAAATCTAGGCTGGTCAGCTACAGCGGGCTAAGAACAGCCTGAGGTCACAAGGCACAATACCCAACCATGAGGTGTTCTGCAGGTTTGGCTGAAGGCAGACCCATGTTGACAGGACAGAGTTAGGGGAGGCAAGGGGAGTGGCCACCATCTACAGAAGCAGCTGACAGAGCAGCCTTGGCGCTTTTCCTGGCAGCCTCTTCAGACACATCTCTGGCTGGCCTTTGAGTCCTGTATGGCCTTCGAGGGAGGCTGGCGCCCATTCCCTTTGACTGGGCAGCTTCGCCTGGTCCCGTGGTCCTTAGCAAAGAAAGACTCAGGCTGAGGACCCAGAAAGAATTGCATACTGAATGAGGCATAGGGCCAGAAGCAGCTGTGGATGGAAACAGGCAGAGGCCTCAGGCCAGCGGTCACCAAAGGTTGGACGGTCGGAGGCTGGGGACATGGGGGTTGCTGGGAACACAGGGGATGTTGGGCTAGGGTGAGAGAGGGAGAGTCTGGATCACAAAGTGATCCCAAAGAGTCAATGTGTTCTCTAACCAGCAATCCACAGACTGTGGAGAAATAGAGACTGAGCCAAAGAATAAGAATTTCTGTCTATGTCTATGAGGGCCATCAGGACCTGAAGGGACTCCTCAGGACATTCCTGCAAGGGCTGGGAAGTGGTTCAGTTGATCAAGTATTTGTCCAGCATGCACAAAGTCCTAGATTTCATCTCAAACACCACATAATCCCAGAACTTGTGATATGGAGGCAGGAGGGTCAGAAGTTCAAGGTCTTCCTCAACTACACAGCAAATTTGAAAGCAGCCTGGGCTACACAAGATCCTGTCTAAAAGAGAGTGGGGGGGTCTGTATGTGGTTTATTTGAGGGAGTCAGAGTCCCCTCACACAGATTCAATGCTCTCCTCCCTCATTCCTGGTGTCCTCCCTCTGGAGATGTTTCACACTGAGTTTCAGCCCAGGGCAGCAGCTCAGCAGAAGAATAACATGCTGCTATCCCCCAGGGTTAGAGGTACAAACTGGGCTTGAAGCTTCTAAGCCACATGGCCCTATGAGGCAATTGTCAGTGTCTGACCAGTGACTACAAATAGTTCCTGTCACTAAGACCTTCCATTAGGTAGGGGACAAGACTTCTTCAGAAAGGCTGAGCTGCCCATCATGAGAGTAAACAAGTCATTCATGGTGTTTATGACCAAACAAACCTCAACAACCTCATACACAGACCTATAACAACTCAGCAGGGCTCAGCCTCCTCCACCTATTCTGGTTTCCAGTGAACCCAAGACGTGCAGCAAAGCCAGGCCCTATCAAGGACCTCAGAGTGGGCCAGGGCACCCACACCATGTCACTCAGGTTCAACTGTGGGCAGTGACCTTAAGAAAATTCACCTAATGCTAAGCAGGAGGGACCTGGAAAATGGGGCCACCTCGGCCATGTGGAAGGACCTGCATGAGATTGAGGCTAAGATACAGAAAAGCAGATGTGAAATAAGGCCAGCCAATGACACTGTTGGAACACCTGGATCTAACCATACCTGATGCCAACAGACCTGCTGGGCTTGGCATGAGCCAGAAAATGCCTGGACCATCTTGCCAAGGTCCCCTCCATCCCAGGAGTTATGCAATCACTCCACATCTCTGCTGGCTAGCTCCCAATGGTCTCAAGAGCTGTAAATGCACAGACCCGACCCTCCCCCAGCCCTTGGTTTCCTCAATCTATATACCAAAGAACTGGACCCACAGGAAGAGTCTCCAAGATGCCAAGCCTCTACCTATCCACTGAAAGAGACAAGAGGCAGATTTCTCTAGCTTTGTGACTTGAAGCAAGTTACTCAACTTCTCTGAACTTCATGGGGTAAAAAAACGGAGTCCATGCCTAACTTCAACACCCATCTCAAACTCTAATCCCAGAAATCCAACACCCTCTTCTGGCCCCTGTAGGTACTGCATGCACATGGTACACAGACATACATGTAGGCAAAACACCCATATACATTTTTTTAAAATAGGGTCTACGATCCCCACCTCCAAAGATTGGAGAGAACTGGGGGGTAAGTTTGAGTTTGGGGTGCTGGGAGGATTCCCTGCTAGTCAGTAGGGCTACCTACCTGTGGTTGCTTCTGCTTTAGGCCCCAGTGCTTGGCAGGTCTGTACTCCCAAAAAGCTCAAGATTTACTAGGGAACTATGTATGGCTCCCCATAACAGCAGCTACACATATATCCAAGGGGAAGGGATAATCTTTGTAGACCTAGAGAAGCAGGTTTTCAGCACTAACTGGGTCCTGTTCACTAGGAAAATCTAGCTAGCTCCCAGTGGTAAAACACAAGCCATGGGCCACACCCCATCCTAGGCCTGTAAGTGCCATTCTAGTAACAGGGGCAGCCCACCCCACCACCTAGAAGCGGTCAACCAGCAGAGTGGCAGGTTCAGTGCCAGCAGCCAGCAGAGCTGAGATGGCCCTGCCCTCTGTGGGAGGCTCTGGCCACACTATGTATGGAGCCCTATTCTTAGTACACCTTTGGCAATTCAAACAAACGCCATTCTTTTTGCTTGACAGGGACCCAAAGGTTCATGTCTGTCTCTGCTGTGTAGGGTAACCATTGGAGATGTCCCAGGGATAACCTGGGCACACATTGGGCCTCCTAAGGGCTCATTCCCTGGGCCTGCCGAGAATCTGGCTGGCAGCCAACAGTGTCCCTGCGGCACCGCACCTGGCTCTCTGGGGATTTGTTCTGAGTGACATCTTCAGGTGACAGATCTGAGATCTGAGTCCTAGACAGGCCTTACAGATGGCTAAGGGCAGGTGGAGGAGCCACTGGGGGTGGTGGGAGGAGAAGCCAGCCCCTTTGTGAGAACAAAACCCCCGAGGCCCCTTTTCTAAGGGTTCTCATTTGGCTGGACGAAAGCCTCTAGGAAGCAGCCGCTTGCCCTCGCTGGGGCGTGCAGGGCTGTGACTGGAGTCTCAGGTTGCCGGACCACATATTTTCCAAATGACAGTTGTTACAGGCACAGGCTAGCACAGGTAGGGGCTGCTGGCTCTGCTGGGGTAGGGAGGGGGCCCAGATGCCCAGAACTGCCTGGCTTGGTCTTCCTCCTGGCCCTAGTGGGAAGGAAATAACCGCTCCATGTGGAGCCAATCTGCACCAATGCCCACACTACAACAGCCATGCGGCAAGGAGCAGGGGACCATCAGTTGGCTCTGTGGTATGATCTGCCGGGTCAGCCAAGTCTGCTGTGTACCTACCCCTGGACACCAACTACACAGTTCAGGCTCGAAGCTGCCCTCACAGCTGGATTCCTATAATCCACACCGTCTACTAGAGGAAAGGACAGGAACTCCTCTCACCGCCAGGATAGGACATCTAGAAGCTTCTCCCAGAGCTATTCTGGAGTTTGCATGTGATACCCACTGTTTTCCCAGCAGGGTCACTCTCAGAAGACCTTGGGGGACTCAACCTTCACGACTGCTTCAGACTTCTCCACCTCTGGTGCCTTTTCTCTCTTTTTAAAAATTACTTTTTAGGCACCTATAAGATGGCTCTCAACAGGTAAAGGTGCTTGCTGCCAAGCCTGACGACCCGAGTTCAAATCCCACAGGACTCAGATGGAGAGGCTTAACTGTTTTCTAAATTGGTCTCTGATCTCCACGCGTACATCATTACATGTGTGCACCCACACACACTCACACACAAATACATAAATAAATGCAAAAATAATTTAATGTCAGTGTACAAGAACAATGATGTCATTATGACACTTCCATACATCACTGAGCTCAGATACAATCCCACTTCCCACCTACCATCCCCCACCGATCCTTCCCGCCATCATCTTTCCCTATAGATTTTTGGGTGTCTGTGCAAGTGATGTGTTTGGGCTTAGCTGTGGGGTACCTGAGGCACAGACTAAAATTCAGTTATTGGGGGAAGGGAGTCTAAAAAATGCCTCCCAGGTTCTCCCTTGGGCCTTAAGTGAAGTCATGGTTTGTCCCCAAGCTCTCCTGCCAAAAGATGTTATGTCTTGAGATTGTCAGATGAGAAGGATCCAGTGTGAGACAAGAGTCAGCCCAGAAGCTTCAACTCAAAGGATGTCCCAGGGCTGTTCCCCACCCCACCCCACCCCACCCCCGCACACTGTAATGAAAAGTGCTGCCCTGAGCATCTTGGCTGACAGAAGCACACGAGCTGTGGTCACTCTGGATTCCTGGTCTTGCCAGCACTGGTGCGGGTGGAGATCTGGCAGGTGAGTCTTCCCACCAATACATTTAAATGCTGCTCTTCTGGATTCTGCAGTTGTCCTGGCTCCCCAGGAACTGAGAGCAAGCAGCCTCTACCTTCCAGAAAAACACCCACAAGTAAAAGATGCTCTAATGCCTGGGATGATGAAGGAAAGAAAAAAAAACTTCATCCAGAAATGCAGCCACCCCAGCATAGAGAGAAGTTGGGGGAGGTGTGCAGTGCGGGCCCCTCGCAGGCAGCCCGGGGCGCTCAACAGGCTCGCTGCTTTATGAATTGATTTGAGACTCGGGCCTGATCTCCGGTGACATGTTATTTGGGTAACCTGCAGTTTTCTATCCACACAGTAATTTCACCTCCCTCACTGTCAAGCAGAAGACAAGCTTTCACCTGAAGTCGGGACTGCTACCAAAATAGCAGGCGAGGCCTTCTAAATGAAAGCAATCGCACAAAGGGCCCTGACTGACAGGCACACAATGGGCGCCCCGGTAATGTCCGGGTGTTCAAAGAGGCCCAGGTGGGCAGGCGGGAATGGGCTTGCACCCAGGCGCTGTTATAACTCCCTCTCCGATTCTCAGGGGATCCCAAGGCACGAATTAGCAGAGCCAGCATTCGCCAGACCCTGGAGTTTCTGCTTAAACCCTTTCTAAACCCCAACAAAAGTCTGATTACAGTTTAGTTGAGATGGCGAGAGAGGAAGGAACTCGGAGATGGAGCGATTAGAATCCTTCCTCTCCCCCTTCCACCTTGTCACTGCGGATCCTGCGGGTACCCTCTCATCCTTCAGTTCAGCAAGTCCATAAACAAAATGCCCCCTCCTGGTGACATCAAAGGCAAATGTAAGTGAAAAGTGTGGCCTGGAGCAGGGGCAGACAGGCCTGGCTGACCCCTCAAAGGAGCTCAGTTCTGTTTCTTGGCAATAAAAAGGGAGAAGTGAAGGTACTCAGAGGACTTGTGTGAAGCCACTGGCTGAATGTACTTGTGCATCCAAGAGAAATGGCTGTGCACTGGCAACGGCCAGAGATGTAGCCCGAGTGGGACAGCCTGCCAGACCCTGTCAGCTCTCACACTCCCAAGCTGGCCCCTCACCTCTCCAGCAGGGGCCTCTCCGAGGCTCCCTTGAGCTGCACTCCTACACCTAGGATCTCATTGTGGCTTGGTGGGTGGCCCCAGGGAAAGCTGGAACAATGAGGAGGCTCAGTCTCCCTCCCACAGAAGGGACCCTGCGCCCTCCGCCTGTGCCTGTTTCAGGAGCCTAATGAATCAGTGTTTGTAAAAGATGTGAGCGTCAGATGAAAGGGTTGCGGAGGCCTGCTTGTTAGAGAGAACCAGCGTGCCAGCACCCCAGAGCACCCAGGAGCACTCTGGAACACCCAGAGCACACCCCCCCACCCCTTGCCAGAACACCCCAGAGTAAGCCACAGCCAGATCACCACTGCCAACAGTTGAGGCAACAGGGAGCTAGCTACATGGCTGGACCAGTCCATTATTTGACAAATGCACGGTGTGACAGAGGACTCCACGCCTAAAAGTGCAAAGAGACAGAGAGTGGGCTGACTCCATGGCCCCCTTGTGCTCAGCGCCTGTGTTTGGGCAATGGCTCCCCCACCTAGGTTTCAGGTTCATGCCTGTCAGTGGAGAAGACCCACAGGAGCTCCTGTGACCTGGACGGTGGACACCTTTAGAGACTGTTTTGTTCTGGAACCTAGCCTTAAGGTAGGCAAGGGCATGGCTCAGCTGCAGCCCAGGGGCTCTGACTTGCCAGACCCAGAAGACAGGACCCAAAGCAATCAGAGCCAGCTGGCGGGCCTACAAGATTCAGGTGAGTAGGCACAAACTAGCTGGAGCCAGCGACTACATGCTGTTCTCTGAATACTCCACCCTACTCCCTTTCTCCCTCCCTCTCCTCCTCCCCCTTCTCTACCCTACCTCTCCTCCTCCCCCTTCCCCTCCCTATCCCTCTCCTCTTCCTCTCACCCTCCTCCTCCCCCTTCCCCTCCCTCTCCCTCTCCCTTTCCCTCTAAACCTCCCAATACAACTCCTCTATCTCCAGCCCTAAGTCTCCATCACTGGCCTGTCCTTGTCACATGTCCCCAGATATCAGCTCAAACCTTTCAGAGGTGCTGGGTCACAGAAAGTCATAGCTGTAGTTCCAGGACCAGACCAGCCCTGCCGAGATCCCAAGGCCTGTCCTGGAGAAAGCAGCAGGTACAGTGGAAACTGAACTCACACACCCACACATGTGCAGGCACACACATGCGTGTACACACAAAACCAGACGTGCACACATACATCACCGTGCACATACATCACATGCACGCACAAGCACATGTGCATACATGGGCAAGTTCATGCACACACGTGTAGACATCCTCAAACAACAACCACAGCATGGGCCCAACTCCTTTGGTGGTTGTCTGGCTTTCTGAGTAACATCTATCACCTATCGTCAAAATAGAATTCCACCTGTACCTGTCCACCTGTACCTGTCCACATGTTCAACTCAGACACTAGCAACTGTTTTAGTCTGGCTTGGTCTTCTGAGACAAGGTCTCACTATGTAGCCCCAGGTTAACATTGAACTCGAGGCCATCCTCCCGCCTCAGTCTCTCCTGTGCTTAGGTAACTGACATTCACCATCATGCCCTAGCAAGTTTTGAATCACACATGTGCTCACAGGCTGTGTGTTCTGATGTTCTCTGCCCAGAGATGAAATCCTCACCTCCAGGTGGACGGGAAGAGAAAAGCAAGCACCCGGCTGTGCTGAGTGACTCTCACAGGTGGACAACAACCAGCCCCTTAAGAAGAATGAGTTCACACACACACACAAAACAATTTTACTAAATGTTATATTAAAGTCACTATTTGGCTTTAAAATAAATGTATAAAAAGTATGTGTATTATATATACTAAAAGCTGATAAAAAAAATCAGCATATCAAACTGTGCTTCAACTTCTAGACCAGCATTAAATACCTACAAAAAAAAAAAAGAAGAAGAAGAATGAGTTCAAGTGGCAGGTGACAAGGAATTAGGGTCCCACTAGTCACGCCTCCCCAACTGACACTAGAGGCCTGGGCAGTCTGGGTCTTGGCAGGCATGCCAGCACCAGCGACCCGTTTTCATTCTCAGCAGGCCCCAGTGTGAAGCTGAGGAACATGGGTCACTCACAAAAACAACCACGGAAATGCCGACTCAGCAGAGCGGTCCCCACCCTGGCTGAGCAGGCTCACCCTCACCCAGCAGCAGCCCCCGAGGCCCTGGCCATCCATCAATGTCACCAGCTCTATTCTAAAGGCCGCCTCTGGCTGCAGCTGCTTCCGCCACACAGAGGGTAAGGGTGGAGGGGGGCTCCACGTGGGGCTGGCTGTTGGCAAAGGTGCCCTGGTCAGATTGGGAGATACCCAGCCAGAGGCACATTGCTGGCCAGCTGCAACCCAGGCCCTTTCTGAGGTTACAGCCAGACAAAGGCTTGCTGAAAGAGAGTTCCTCTCTGTGGCTAGCCTCTAGCCAATGGAAGCAGCTAGAGGCTAGAGTTGATCAAATTAAAACAAGAGACCAGAACACAGGAATCTGCAGTAAGTATAGATCCAGAAGCTTCAGGGCTAGGGTGTGTCTCAGTGATAGAGCATTTGTCTAGAGTCCCCCCAGTGAGGGGCTGGGATGTGGCTCAGTGGTAGAGCCCCTGCCTAGAATCCCCCAGTGAGGGGCTGGGGTGTGGCTCAGTGGTAGAGCCCCTGTCTAGAATCCCCCAGTGAGGGGCTGGGGTGTGGCTCAGTGGTAGAGCCCCTGCCTAGA
>NW_021627553.1:0-4300 GCF_004785775.1 Grammomys surdaster | reverse complement strand
GAGGAGAGGAGAGGAGAGGAGAGGAGAGGAGAGGAGAGGAGAGGAGAGGAGAGGAGAGGAGGGGAGAGACCCACAGTTCACGATTTTACAACAGCATGTACTATGGGCTTTCCTGAGCACAGAACCCACCACAGATAGTAGGTTGTTGGACGAGTGCTGTTTTAGCTCGGACCTGGGTTAACCTCTTGTGGTGCTCAGGGCCTTGTGGGCAGAACAAATGTACTCAGCATCCAAGTGTCTCAGGGCATGCAGCTGTAACTGCCCACTTTGGGCCTCAGTGGATATAATTAAAGCCAGTTTGTACAGGTTATGTGAGCACACTTAAAAACAGACACTTCATTCAGGACCAGGATCATTTGTCATTTGTTTAGCACCAAAAATCACCAAAGCTGGGATCACAATCTATTTTAGTTACTGTCTTAGTTATTATTCTGTTCCTGTGAGAAGATACCATCACCAAGGCAATTATAAAATAAAATATTTAACTAGGGGTTTGCTTACAGTTTCAGAGGGTTACTCCATTATCATCATGACAAGGAACATGGCTAACAGGCAAGCATAGTCCTGGAGAAGTATCTGCTGAGAGCTCACATTTTCTCTGCTGGTTGCATATAGTCAGAGACTGGACCTGTTCTCAGGTTTTGAAATCTCAAAGCCAACCCCCAGTGACACATCTCCAACAAGGCACACCTCCTAATCCTTCCCAAACAATTCCTGCATACTAGGAACTAAGCATTCAAATACATGAGCTTATGGGAGCCATTCTCATTCAAACCACCACAGTTTTCTTATTGCTGTGACTAAACCATGACAAAAGCAACTTTTAAAAAAGGACAGGTTTGTTTGGGCTTACAGTTCAAGGGTCCAGTCCATCATGGTGGGGAGGGCACAGCATCAGAGCATGAGGTGGCTGGTCACATGACATCCACAGTCAGGAAGCAGAGAGAGATGAATACTGATGTTAACCTCACTTCCTCCTTTTATTCCATATAAGACCCCAGCCTGTGGTTAACATGAGTCTCCCCAGCTCAGTTAACCTAATCTAGAAACTCCTCATGGACCTGGCCAGGAGCTGGTCTTTACATCATTCTACATCCTGTTGACAGTTGATATTAACCATCAGTCATACCCAGCCCAGAAGGCTGTCAAGAGACATGGATCTTGGAGATGTTGCTATAGCTAACATTCACAGACCTAGCCAAGATGGTAGCTGCCCTGCTCTGTTCTTTAAGCCAAAACTTCTTAAACTGCAGGATGTAACTCCAATGGGGAGCACAACTCAACGTGGGGCTATGAAAAATTGACAGTAGTAAAATATTTTTGAACCTGGAACAATAAGAAATTCATTCCAAATCTGGATTGGAAAGATGGCTCAGTGGCCAAGAGCACTTGTTGCTCTTCTAGAGGACTGGGTCTCAGTTCCCAGCACCCACATATTAGCTCACAAACATCTTTAACTCCAGTTCCAGTGAATCCAACTCCTTCATTTGGCCTCCACAAGCACTGCATACATGCAGACAAATCCTCATAGACATAAAAATAAATGTTAGCCAGCTGTGGTGGTGCTTGCCTTTAATCCCAGCACTGATGAGGAAGAGACAGATGGGTCTCTTGTAAATACAAGGCCCGCCTGGGCTGTATAGTAAGTTCCAGGGCAGCCAGGGCTACATAGAAAGAAAGAGCATATCTCAAAGAAACAAAATAAAATAAAGAAAAAAACCTTTTAAAAAAATACTCAGGAAGAACCAAAAACATTACAAGGGCTTAAAGTCATATCTCAGTTGGGAGAGCACTTGCCCAGCCATGCACAAAGCCCTGGGTTCCATGCCAGTACTGCATAGACCAGGCATGGGGCCACAGCCTATAGTCCCTACTCTAGGAGATGGAGGCAAGAGGTCCAGAAGTTCAAGATCATTCTCGGCTACATTGCAAGTTCAAGGCCAGCCCGGGCTATGTGACACTGTCTTTTAAAAGAAAAACAAATCAAATGTGCTATGACAAGGCATTACTAACAGTGTTTACCCAGATAACATGCACTGTGCATGATGCCACACACACAATACATGCAACAAATGCTGCTCCAAACACCTTGGCTAGAATTGGAGACTATTGTGTTATGAACTGCACACCAGCCCAGATCCTTAGAGGTCTTGTGTGTTATGGATTTTTTACTACACATGCAAAGGTTTCTGCTCTTATAGAAATATAATAAATTAATTACAGAAAATTAAGACTTCCTATATTTTTTTTTATCTTCATTCCTCAGCACGCAGGCATCAAATAAGTAGTATATATTTTTAACTGGATTGGATTAGATGGTCAAACATCTATCTCATTGATTATGTTCTGAATTAAAATATTCTACTCTAGGGAGATGCTCATTAAGACTCAGGAAGTAGCTGGGCAGTTGTGGTGCACGCTTTTATTCCCAGCACTTGGGGTGCAGAGAGGCCATCCTGATCTACAAAGTGAGTTCCTGGACAGCCAAGATTATACATAGAAACCTTGTCTTGGAATAACAAACTGAGGAAACAGCAAATCAAAAGTCACAGGAAACGACTGGCACCAAATACACAAGGCCCCTCCCTCCTCAAGATTTGTAAGCGTTAAGGACTAGAGAGAAAACTACTGCCACGTTGAGTGGGTACAAGTTATGCAGAGCCCTCCAGGACTCCTGCTGCCTTCACTCATGGTGGGGTGGGTTCTCAGTGACATAGCTGCATCTGGGTGATGATCCTGTAAGAAATCTTTCAGCCACACTCCTGCAAGTAACCTCAGTAAATTTATTGGTCCACCAACTTGGGCTTTAGAGGTTTTGTTACTTTGGTCTGTTGTCAGTTCCTTATCCGAGGAGAATAGATGTTGGCTCAAGACACCCCATCCCCCAACAGTGTCACAGAATGTAAAGTTACATAAAAATTTCAAGCCCTTATCGTTAAAGCACGTAGATCTGAGTTTGACTCCTCAGAACATAACATCTGGACACTCACAGTACAAGTGTTTGTATTCCCAACATTCCTATAGGAGGATGGGGGTGGGGCAGGAGAATCCCTGAAAGCTTGTAGACCAGTTAGCCTGATTTTGGGAAAAACAAAAAAGATATCCTCTCTCAAACAAATTGACCTCCACACACGTACCAGGCATATATACAACCACACTCACACAAATATGTACATGCATATGCATACATTGTGGGCGAGCACAGATGCATGCACACACACACACACACACACTTCCTTCTCAGTGGGAAGGGGTCTCAAGGAGGAAATTGTGTGGGTGTCACAAAGCCACCTGCCTGCCTCATGCTTTCTGCGGAACAGGCGGCCTGGAAGGGCCAAAACCAAACCCAAGGCAGGCCTGGAATCCTGACCTGACACGACCCACTTTGACTTCACAGACACCACCGGAGGCTGACCATTCTACCAGGTTGATTTCTCTGGAAATGATGAAATAAGATTTTTTTTTCTTTTCGGGCTAATGTAGTTTGGAAACACAAAAATAAGAACTGAACCAAGTTACTGGCTACTGGGACCCCAACTCTTAAATCTGATCACCAAGCTTGGAAGGAAGGTTCCAGAAGCAGTGAATATGTGGATCCTGAGAGATACCTTTGAATGTAACACTGGGCAGGGATGCTTCCAGATGCTTTGACGCAGCATCCTGAGGTTTCAGGGGTCACTGTGCACCATGAAGCCGGGTGAGAGTGATGTTGACAACGGAGGAGAAGGGGATGTTTTTAGGAGAAATTTCCCTGTCAGACCGCACCACGCCAGTGTCGTTTGGCGGCCCTGTGATTAGCTTCAGCTGCATAAACAAGCCCACACTAGCAGAGGCGAAAAGAAACACTGTTGTGTCTCCGGCACAGGAAGCATGGAGGTTGATGTCACAGCTGGTGTGATTCTCTCCAGGGCTCTGTCCCTGTCACCTCCTCACTCACCGTGTCTACCTCCTTCTCCTCCAAAGAGGCCAACGGAGCTTCAGCCCTTGCATATCATCACTGCAGGTGGGAAGTCTCCAGAAACAGACTTGGGAGCGACTCTAGATCATTTATTTCATTTTTCTGTAGACAGAGCTTTTGGTCCTGTTAGGTAGACCCAGTATTCTGAAAGCTGAAGAAGGAGGATTGGAAAGTAAAGGCCTGATAAACTATAGTTCAAGGCCAGCCTGGGCAACTTAGTGGGACTTTTCTTAAAATAAAAAATAAAAAGACAGTTGGGAGTTTGGCTCAGTGGTAGATCCCCTGTCTAGAATTTCCCAGTGAGGGGCTGGGGTGTGGCTCAGTGGTAGAGCCCCTGCCTAG
>NW_021627552.1:0-2443 GCF_004785775.1 Grammomys surdaster | reverse complement strand
GGGGGGGGGGCGCCTGCCTTCTCCATCACCCACTTCCCACTCCAGCCCTGGCTCCTCCTGGCTCCTGCAGGGATGCAGGCAGCACTGAACAAAGTCAGCGGAAAGGAGCCAGTTTTTATCCTGGGACTCGGGCTTTAGGGTTGAATGTTCCAGAGCTGGTCCCCCCCTCTTCTCCCTTCCTCCTCTCTTCTCCCTCCTCCCCTTCTTTTGTTTTGTTTTGTTTTGTTTGTTTTTGTTGTTGTTTTTTCAATACAGGGTTTCTCTGTGTAGCCCTGGCTGTCCTGGAACTCACTCTGTAGACCAGGCTGACCTCAAATTTAGAAATCTGCCCGCCTCTGCCTCCCAAGTGCTGGGATTAAAGGCGTGCGCCACCTCTGCCCAGCTTTTTTGGTGTTTTGTTTTGTTTGCTACCAACCCAGGCTCATCTCAAAACCACTAAGGATAGCCTTAAAGTCCTGGTCTTCATTCCCCTACCTCTAGTGCTAGGCTTATAGGCATGCACCACGCGCCTAAATCAGGACTGGGTTTTCTCTTCTGGGGACCCCCCCTAGGGAGTTCTGTTTTCTGAGGTTCCCTGTAGAGACTACCCTTTGTGCCATTCCTTGGGAGAAGTGGGGTGGTCTCTAGTAAACCTCAGGAACGGGCTTCAGATCACAAGGCACCCACACAAAGAGATTTCTACTGGGGTGCACTGCCTGAGAGGCAAGCCCCCATGGACTATGACTGTCCTGTCACAACACGAACCTTTGGTCGGGGGTAGCCATCAGGAATTATGGAGCCAACCAGGAACCAGATCCCTGGGCCTTACAACAATGTCTGCTGCTGTGGCCCCTGTGAAGGCAGCTCCTGCCATCCTTGGATATGACCAGGCTACTCTAGCAACCTATTCCAGGGACCTCAGCTTGAAGCTTTCTTCCCAAGGCTGCCTCCCTCTCCCTTCCTGTGGTGCTGGGGATAGAACCTAGGGTGGCAGCCACCCTAGCCTACTTGGGGAATTTCGGCAAGGCCAGTGAGAGCCTATCTCAAAAAATTAGATAGTGTGGTATGCCTTTAACTAAAAACTGGGAAGGCAAAGGCAGGGGCAGTTCTGTGAGTTGCAGGGCTGGTCTATGCAGTGAATTCCAGGCTATTCAGGAGCCTAGGCCACAGAGGAAGGTCCTGTCTCCAAAACATAAGTAAAGTAAATAAAAGGCAAAAGGGAAGTCACTGAGATAGAGTTGCTGATCTTATTCATCCATGGTACATGGTGAGGGGACATGTCTTGTGGCGTTCAGAAAGGAAGATGGCTCATTAAACTGTGGTCTTTGCAGAAGCATGGCTCCATGACATGGGGCCCTGGAGATGACAATGTGGGTGCGGACTTCATCTCTGCCCCAGCTTCCATGTACAGAACCTCTCCCAAAGGAGCAGAAAGAGATACTGACACTCACCGGGGGTGCTGGGAAATGCTCATGTCAAGGCAGAGAAGGAGCGCTGGGGGGTGCAAACCGAGGCGAGGTGCAGAGCACGCCCCAAAGCCCAGCTTCTCCCAAATACAAAGTCTCAGTGCTATTTTTGGCTTTGTGATGGTGGGAAAGAAACACGAACCCTGTGAATGGTACTCTAAAAATATTTACCTCTTCTGGGCCAATATGTGATAAAATATCATTTTGTTTATCTTGGTATTTTATGTACATATTTCTGAACATATATGTGTACAAGCACGAGGAAGCCAGAGCTGGACCTTGTGTATCTTCCTCTATCACTCTCCACCTTTGTCCCCCATACTTGTGTGTGTGTGTGTGTGTGTGTGTGTGTGTGTGGTATGTGAGACACGCATGTGCCATGAGGGCATGTGGAAGTCAGAGATCCATTTTCAGAATTTGGTTGTCTCCTACCAGGGTTTCAGGAATCAAACTCAGGCTTATGTAGCAAACGGGTTTACCCACTGAGCCATCTCTCCAGCCCCATTTTTGGTATCCTAAGACAGGTTTTTACTGTGTAGCCCAGACCAACCACAAACTCAAGAACCTCCTGTCTCAGCCTCTCGAGTGGTGGGATTACGGGTGTGCATCACTGTGCCTGGCTCCTGATGCTCTCTCAATAGTGGGTGGTGGCAGCGGCGGTGGATGGCTGTGTTGCTGGGAGTCAGGGTGCTAGCTAGGCTAGGAGTGTTACGTGCATTCTGTTAGTAAATCACAGGTTTCTCAGAACCTGAGTCCAGGGCAGTCAAGTGGCTTGTGTTACACTGACAACTCAGTCCACTCATTGGTAGCCACCTGATTCTTCTCCAGATACTCAGAATGCTGAATATGCAAATGAGGCCAAGGGAAAGGAGTCCATGCTGAAGTAAGAAAACAAGCAGATGGGGGTGGGAAGGAATACACCGTGATGTGCCATCAGGCTTCCTGTCACTGAGCCCCTCACTGGGGGATTCTAGGCAGGGGCTCTACCACTGAGCCAC
>NW_021627551.1:0-10753 GCF_004785775.1 Grammomys surdaster | reverse complement strand
CCCTGCCTAGAATCCCCCAGTGAGGGGCTGGGGTGTGGCTCAGTGGTGGAGCCTGCCTAGAATCCCCCAGTGAGGGGCTAAGACATGCCAATCTATAGAATAGCTAAGAAAAACAAATGTTTGAACCTTGGGTGGGGGGGGGGGGGGTGGGGTCTCAGTGAAGGCATGAGCTCACTCCCTGACTCTTATTAGTAAACAGAACCTAAGCGTCACTATGCCTGTCTGCAGAAAGTGAATTGACAGAAACCGACAAGAACTGTGACCAATGGAAACTGACCATTTACAAAAAAGCGCCTACTATGTGCAGAAAATTTCTTCACATATCCTCACTAACGTTTCTGATGGTGAGGTGAAAGCGGGGCCAAGGAGCAGCTAGGAGTCTCATCTCCTTGGCAACCACTCTGCAAGACCCAAAGGAGAAAGACTCCCTGCTACTCTGATCTGCGCTTTCAGTCAGTGCTATACAGACAGGAAGCACCCAGACTCCCGGGCCCCTCAGCCACAGTCTGTCTTACACTGGCCATCCCAGCCCAAGTGGCCTTCGGCTGCTGGTTGGAGCGACAGATGTGGTGTCCCAGCTTGTGTTTATACTCTCCCACTGTTTAGGTATAGCTCGCTCTATTTCCAAATATTTCTGTGGAGGCAGATATAACAACACTGGCTGTGCCCTGTGGTGTGGGGCAAGGCTGTCTACACACACACACACAAACACACACACACACACACACACACACTGGACTGCAAAGTGAAATCTGACAGATAGGCAGGCAGGTAGTGCCCTGTGGTGGTTGATAATACCCTTCCTTCTTCCAAGCTACTGGAAAAACCAGCTAAGACCTGGCAGGGGATGAGGAGGACACAGGTGAGCAGGGCCGTGCTGCCTGCCAACCAGCTAATGGATATTTATGGAGCAGATCTTCACACAGCAGACAGGCAGGCAGCTCCCATGAAACAGTCAAGGCCACATCCCAGGCCATAAAACACACCTGAGTAAACTCGGGCTGCAAAGCCTGCAGTGGGCACCGTTAGGTCAGCACAGAGGTAAAATGGGAATTAGAATGCTGGGAAAACCCAGCATTGTAGAAGAACTGGCACTTCCAAACAACCTCTAAACAGCATGGGGGTCAAGGAGGAGGAGCCAAAACTGGGCACAGTGACACTTGTCTGTAAGTCTGAATTAGGAAGATTGCAGTGGAAGCAAAGCTCGTCTTGGGTATGTAGTGATTTCTGGGACAGCCTGGGCTACAAAATGAGATCCTCTTTCTTTCTCTCTTTCTTTCTTTGTTTTTTTGTTTTTTTTGTTTTTTTTTGTTTTTTTGAGACAAGGTTTCTCTGTGTAGTCCTGGCTGTCCTGGAACTCACTCTATAGATCAGGCTGGCCTCGAACTCATAGATTTAAAGGCATATGCTACCACCTCCCAGCTAAAGTAAAACTTTGTCAAGTATGTGAGGCACGGGAGAATCCACACATGAAGGACATCTACAGTATGTGATAGAAAAGATCCAGGGTCAGTAACCTTGGGTAGTGACCATAAAACAAACCAAATCCAAAGCAACCAGAGAAAGAAAAAGTTTTGACTTGTTTTGTTTTGTTTTGTTTCAAAGCTACTCAAGAAGCTGAGGCAGATGCATTGTAAGTTCAGGCCAGCTTGACACACAAAGTGAGTTTATGGCCACCTTGGGAAACTTAGAGAGTCTATCTCAAAATTCAAAATAAAAAGAGAACTGGGGAGATAGTTCAGCAGGAACTTGCTTACCCAGAATCCCCCAGTGAGGGGCTGGGGGTGTGGCTCAGTGGTGGAGCCCTTGCCTAGAATCCCCCAGTGAGGGGCTGGGGTGTGGCTCAGTGGTAGAGCCCCTGCCTAGAATCCCCCAGTGAGGGGTTGGGGTGTGGCTCAGTGGTAGAGCACCTGCCTAGAATCCCCCAGTGAGGGGTTGGGGTGTGGCTCAGTGGTAGAGCCCCTGCCTAGAATCCCCCAGTGAGGGGCTGGGGTGTGGCTCAGTGGTGGAGTGCTTGCCTAGAATGCTTGACATCCTTGATTCAACTCTAGTACCAGAAATTAAAAAAAGAAAAACCAGAAAATAGGAAACAGGGACTCAGTAGAGAAAAATCATTGAAGATGAAGCAACTGTGTAGCATCCTGTTGCTGTCGGAGATGTGCTCATTGCAGCACGCCTCCTCATCCTCAGAGGACCACATCCCTGCTCCCCTGAGATGAACAAAGAACTTGAAGCACTCGTCTGTGCCATAGCATCCTCAAGAAAGCTTACTTTCTTTTCCCCAAGACTCCTTTCTTAAGAACTCACAAGTTTCCAAAGCTAGTCAAGGAAAAGAAAAAAAAAGAACACCTAGGGAGAAGACACACATTTCTCCCATCAGAACTGGAGGAATGGCTATCACAATGGACATTGGAGCTATAAGGATGATGAAGGAATATTACCCACAACTCTCTGCCCATAAACTTAGTAACTAAGGCCAAATGCACCAAGCTTTTCCATACCCAGGAGTAATGCCTTTATGCCAAGAACCAAAATTCACACATGAGAAAACAGACATCCCAAACAGGCCTGTTATCTTTTAAAGAAAGGGAATCAATGATTACTAAGCTTCCACTCTTTCTAACCTTGCTTGCCTGGAGCACACTGGACCGGCTGGCCAGCAAGCCCTGGGTGTTACTAACACTGGGAACTCTCTTGTCTCTGCCTCCCAGTACTGATGCAAGCCTCTGTGGCCAGCCTTTCCTTCTGGGCATGCCCGTACTTGCCTTTCCACGTTGAGACCTCTGCCCCATACCTGAACTTTTTACAGATGAGAAAGTTGAGGCTGAGAATGGGTAACAACTCCCCTAGAACCTTGGTTTGTGATGGGCTGGGACACAGTAGGAAGGCAATAAAAATGAGACTGTCCAGTTTCTTCATGGTCCAATGTCCGTCACCCATGGGGAAGGTAAGGACTGCCTGCCACCCTCAGGACCAAACCCCACACCACAGCATGGAACCTTTCCAGCCACCCCTTCCTTCCTAAGAACAGTAGCAACATTCCTCAGGTGGGACAGCGGTTGGAGGAGTCATTTCACCTAGATAGAGCCCTTGGCTCAACCCAACCCTGCAGGCTTCGGGGTAGGAAAAGGGAAAATGAGTGGAGATTCAAGTTCAACCACCAGGGGGAGCCCTGCCCACCCCATACCCAACCCTAGAGATAGTTTCAGGGAGCCAGATCTGGGCCAGGCACTGTGTTGGATGAGAGGCCTGAATAGGAATTCTTAACTTCCCACCATATAAACTTAATAGCAAAACAACGGTAGAAACCAAAGAGGAGGTGCCTTTCCAGTCATCACTCATTCATTCAACAAAAATACCATGAGCCCCATCACTAGGCCCATGCTCTATGAATGGTAGTTTGAGCCACACGGCATCTTGACTCAGCGAGCCCCAGAAGCAGGGTCTGGACTCTTAACATTTGGTCCACCAGAGATGGTGGAAGTGTCAAAGGCACCGTGTGCATCACACACTGGAGCCCTGCTGGGGCTGGAAATCTCATTGCTCCCTCTAACCACAGACCAAGAGGCTGCGCACAGAGCCATGCAGAAAAGGCCCCACGTGGTCAGCAAGGTGGGAGGCCACCAGCAGCCAGCCTCTGGGGTTCAACAGAGGTCACCTCCCAAGAATCTTCCTTCCAGGATATCAATCTTGGGGGAAAGGAAGGAGCCAGCTGGCTGAGATTAGGCTACCTGGAGATGCGGGGGCCAAAAGAGGGAAAGTAAACCCTGGGGCTGCCAGTGCAAGCCAAGAGCACCAGACACCACAGCACCTCAGGCTAAATAGGGTTCAAGTGCCTCTGGCTTCTCTACCAGCTGGCTAATGACTGGGACAAAGCCGATTCTGGCTCTGCACCAGAGCTGCAGCTATAAAACGGGACAGTTCATCTGAAGGGACGCACTTGTCCTGGCCACCCCTCACTAAGCCTCACTTCTCCCTCCCCAGAGTTGCCTTTTGTTCCTTCCGAGGACTAGACAGATGTCATCGTGTCACCATCATCCAAACTCCCTAGTGGCCCATCTGAGCCCACAAGAGCAGGGCTGGAAGCTTGCTGCCTTTCACAGCCCTGTGATAGGTGTACACATTACCAACTCAAGAGAAATGATGTCCTGCAAACCCCAGACCATGCGATCACCATGAGCGTAGTCACTGCAGCAAAGTGTCACCCTGTGGTCACAGCAGTCAGGGGCGCCTATATCTAATGAGTTGCCAGAGACCTCATGGCATTCTCAACCCAGGTGCCCTCTCTGGCTGTCACCACTAACCAGGGTAGGGGACGGTCTCCAAGTACATCACAGACTTCAAACCTATCCCAGGACCTCAGCAGCCCAAGCATGATGGCTGCCAGGCCCAGCTCCAAGTGCCATGTCTGGGAGAGCACAGCTGCAGCTGTGGTAACAGCTGGCTGGCTCGAAGCACTGAACACGTGCTTTCTTTCCACGGCTGCAAAACTACTCAGTGGTTCCCAGGCTGTTTCAAAGCACCAGCCTGGGCTTGAAAGAGTAGACAGATGATCCACCTGCCCACCAGGTCATCTGAGCTCCCTGTGGCCAGGGCGAGAGCTTGCTGTTCTCTGCATCCCATGACAGGTGCTGCTGAAAGAGGGGAGACCTGATTGGGAGAAGGTTAGCCTGGCTCCCAATAGTCAGTACTCAGCAGGGTGACTCCAGTCAGCGAGAAGACCATGGTCTATGGAAGACAGTCCAGTCAGTGGTAGGGAAACCCAATCTACACAACAGGCTGTAGTGGAGGCCATAGTTGGCATAGGAGGCCCTAGTCAGCTGTATGTGGCCCGTTGTGTGAGGGTGACCCTAGTCGGTAGGGAAGACTGCAGTAAAGGCATCCTATTTTGAGAAGTGGCCTGTCTATAGAACACAGAAAGCAAAGGGTGGGTGGCAGATGAAGATTTGGCCCACTGAGGTCATCAACAGGGCACATCATCAGGGCGTGCAGCTGAGGCTTGTGGACAGCAGAAGGGCTTCTCTTCTACCCATGGCCATGAGCGTCTGTGGCTCCTGGTGCCAGGGAGCCGTAGCAAGCTCAGACCCACCTGGTTGTTGTCAGTCTGGCCCCTTGCCTGAGTGAGCTCATGCCGACTGTAAAGGTTGATGGTGTGAGGCTGGAACTGGGGAAAACCGGAGGCCTCCCACCCATCCCCTGGCCTGGTGCCAAGGCTTTGTGTGAAAGAACCAGGGCCCAGCCCCCAAGTATGACCACAGGGAGCTCTTTGGGACAGAGTCTCCCTCAGTTCAGAGAGATGAACAGAGACAACTCACTGGTACACAGGCCCGGGGGAAACATCTACGCTGCCTGGAAGGAGGCGGCGCAGCAACACGACAGTTGTCAAAAGGAGGTAGAAATGGAGACATTGACCCAGTTTTATCTGCTGGTTACACACAGTGGACAGTGACTGATTCCAGTCACTTGCTGGGAATACCTGTGGGTCCAGATGGAACAGGATTACAAACTACACACAGTTCATCCTCTGCCTGGGGCCCCCCTTACAAGTAAAAGGCTACATCTCAAACCAGGTGGCCACTGGTCCAAAACCACTCCAGCCAGCCCAGTGCCAGGACCTGTGTGGACTTGGACAGAAGCCAGTCCACGGCTCTAAAAATCAGGGTCCCTCTTGGCCTTCCAAACCAACCCTGCAAGGAGGGAGGAAAAGACGGTAGCGGGAAAGCCAGTGGGTGGACAGGGATCATGGCGGTGAGTAGTGCCGGAGCCACAACACCACCAGCAGCTACACGGCAGGAAACGCAGCAGGGACCACCCAGGTTGCCCTCCTGGCTCTCTCAGAGACCTGCACAGCCCTGGGAAGAGTGTGCACGCACTTCAGTGTCGTGGTGGGGAGTCACTGTGGAGATGGGCTGTAAAGCTGAAGGCAAGAGCAGAGAAGAGTGCAGGAGAGCATCTCGGGAGTGGCCCTCATGTGCACACAGCATGCTGAGCGAGCAGGTGCTAGCTGGGTCTGTTTATACATCTACGCCATGTGTATCGGCTGCCTAATTAAAACTCATTGCTTTAAACATCCTCGTGTTCCGGCAGACACCCGCCAGCAGTACCTTCCTGTAGACAGACAGCTCTCCTGTTAACTGTGGAGACCACCCACCCAGCTGCACGATAACACAGAGGCTGGCTTCGAGACAAATCCACTGGCTGTCTTCCTCCCAGAAGCTTCCCCTGTGCCCAATGCTTCTGATAGGATGGCTCTACCCAGGAAGCCCCTGCCTATGCTTCATGGCTCAGGTCCTCTGTGGCAACCTGTGTCACCAGGTCACTAGCTCTCACCTTCCAGTTGTATCTGGAAGCTGACCTTCTGGAGCAATATTTTCTAATGTTTGTATGTTTATCTGTACGCAGGCGCAGGTGCAGGTGGATGTGCTTCAGTGTCTTGGTGGGGAGCTACCTTGACTCTCATCCTTAGAAGCTTTCCATCTTGTACTTTGAGACAATCTGTGACGGGCCAGGAATTCTCCATGAGGCTAGTCTAGCTGGCCTCAGAGTCTCTGACATCAGAGTGTCTCGGCCTCCCAGGCTCTGGGATTACAAACATGTTCTACCATGCCCGACTTTTCATGTGGGTTCTGGGAATTGAACTCAGGACCTCAGGCTTGCAAGGCAAGCACTTTACCAGATGAGTCACCTCCCCAGGCCTGAGGAGAAATCCTTATCTGTGGTAAGGAATGGGGGATTCCCGGATTTGCAAAAATACTTTGGGAAATGCCACTTCGCTTGCTATATGGTTCCAGATCTCAGGTAACAGTAATGAAACTTCTGTCTGAAATGAAGGGGTTCATTTGAAACAAAGGGCACCGTCCCGTTTACCTGTGTTCCTTCCTGCACAGGAAGCTAAGTCCTTTTCCTAACCTCCACGGGTCCTCTGGCCTTGCATACCACCCCTCTGAACTGCGGAGCAATAGAATTCTGTGGGACCAACTACAAGTTGCACAGGGCTCTGTGACAGAAACCAGTGGCAGGCAGATCCCAGAGAGATGCTCAACACTAGCCTCTGTTAGCCAGCCCGGGGCGGAAGGATGCATGGAACACACCAAGCCCAGCTCGGAAGCAGACGCCTGGTCTCAGGTCTGATGTATACCCGCAGGGACACCTGAGTAAACCTCGGTTTTCTGACTGATTGGACGGGACGAGGAGACAGCTCATTAATGGTAACACTTATGGACCTTCATTCTAATCTCCAGCACCCACCTAACATCTGGCAACGTGACTCGACTCGCTGGCCATACTAGATCTGCTACTGAGTTAGCTCCACCTGCAGTAAGAGACTCTGACTCAAAAGCTAAGGTGGTGAGTGACAGGGAAGGATCCCCTATCATGGTTTAAATGATAAATGTTCCCCATAAGCCCATGGATTTGAATACCTGGTTCCATGGCTGGAGCCATTTGGGCAGGTTTAGGAAGCATCATGGCCTTGCAGGAGGAAGTACATGCTGGGGCCAGGCTTTGGGAGTTCATGGCCTCACCCTACTTCCAGTTCACTCTCTCTGCCCTGTGCTTGTGGTCGAGGATGTGAGCTCCCAGCTTCCTGTTCCTGGCACCATACCCATGGCTTGATGCTATGATGAACTCTCATCCCTCTGGAACCATAATCCCAAACAAACTCTTCCTTTTTCAAGTTGCCTTAGCCATGATGTTTTGTCACAGCAACAGGAAAGTGACTAATACACACCTGTGGTTGACCTCTGACCTCTGTCATATACTCCTGTGGTTGACCTCTGACCTCTGTCATACACTCGAGCACAGGTAGACACATAGACACCTACACTCCGCACACACATACGACAAGCAGAGAGGAGGCTGTGTAGCATGCCGTAGTGAGTGTCACCGTGCTGGTGAGTCACTGGCAACTTGCCACAACCTAGAATCGCCTGAGAAGAGCATCGAGAGGATGGAAGATCATCTGAATTAGCTTGCCCTGTGGGCACATCTGTGGGGAACTGTCTTAACCATTTATTGATATAAGAAGACCCAGCCCACTGTGGGTGGCGCCATCCCCAACGCAGGGGGAGCTGAACTATGTAAGAGTGAAGAAGTTGAGCTGAGCACAAGCAAGTGGACATGCAGGCATGCTCCTCTGTCTGCTCCTGACTGTGGATGGGACCAGACTGTGGATGTGCTTGGTCTCTTGCCTCAACTTCACAGAAATAACGGGCTGCAGCTTGGAACCCTGAGTCAAATCAGCCCTTTCTTCCCCTACGTTGACTTTGGTTGGGGTATTTTATCATAGCCACAGAAATGAAACTAGAGCAATCGTGACACGGAGCTGTATGGTGGTGACACAAAGGTGACACCAATTCCCCATGACATCGAAGGAAAAGAGGGGGGGGTCTCTGTAGCATGAGAGAGTAGTCTAGAAAGAAAGGGGATTCAAGTTAAGGGTTTTGTTTTGTTGTGATGAGGTCTCAATAGGTAGCCCAGGCTTGCCTACAACTCGCAATCCCCCTGCCTCTGCCTCTGCCTCTGCCTCCTGAGTACTGAGATGGTGGGTCTTCGCCACTGTGCCCAACTGAAGTCCAAATCTTTCTGCACTTCTCCTTGTTTAAACTATGTGTCAGAGGCCCAAAAAGAAATATCAGAGGAGAGTCCCAGGAGGGACTAAAGAGGGTCAGGATCAGAAGGGTCCCAGGGCAGACATGAATCTAGAACAAGACTGAAATACAATTAGATACTAACATAAATTACATATTAATATACAATTGCAAAGCCCCACTTACATCCAAAATGTAACACATATCAAACGCTAAATGAGTCAGGCCTGGTGCTGCACATGTGATCCCAGCACTCAGGAGGCTGAGGCAGGGGGATCACGAGGAGTTCAAGACCACTTTGGACTATATCTAAAAAGTAGAGATTCTTTTTTAAAAGTGACGCACAGAGTCTTTGAGATAGCTCATCAGGTAACGGTGATCACCACCAAGGCTGACAGCAAAGTTTGGTCTCCAGGATCCGCATGGTAGAAGAGAATCTACTCCTGTAAGTTGTCCTCTGACCTCTACATGTGCTGTGTGTGGCATGTACCCTCTGCACAAACACACACATACACAGTCTAAGAGCATCAGAATCTCAGTGTATGTCTGGTTGACAGCATAACCTGAGGGCAGTAACAATGCTAAGTGGCTTTGAAACACTGAATTCCCAAGGTCAAAACTGCCAGACGGAGATCTGCAATGTCCCAAGTCACCCTGTGGTGCAAGGTGGCAGGAACATTGCTATTCTAAGATACAGCGTGTGTTGTGGGATAAAGCAGGGAAGTCTTTGCTGGGTGTCATTGAAGAGGTAGGGGTGCGGGGGAAGGTTTCAGCTTCCCAGAAAGAAAAGAGGGAAAGGCGTAAGGTTGTGTTAAAACAAACAGGAAATCCTGTAGCCAGAATTAGACTGGGAAGTACCAACGTGAACTGATATGTTTATCTTTGAAAGAAAAACTCAGGGCTGGCGAGGTGGCTCAGCCAGTAATGGTGCTTGTCACACAAGCCTGGTGACCTGGGTTCCATCTTCAGAATCTGTATAAAGGAAGGAGAGAACAGACTCACAAAGTTGTTCTCTGATTTACACACACACACACACACACACACACACACAGAGAGAGAGAGTAGTAGTAATAATAATAGAAAATAAAAGATAAAAGAAAAACCCAATATTATCTGGAGAAAATATCTAGGAATGACCAAGCATTATACATGTCCATCATGTCAGCATTCAGGAAGATCATGAATCCCAAGCCATATTGTTCGGGGGGATGCAGGTGGGGGGACAGGAATGGTGGAGATAGCTCAGGCACTCAGTAAAGTCTTGCTGACCAAGTATGAAGACCTGAGTTTGGATTTCACATCCACATAAACACAGGGCACAGCAGTGCACTGTTGTAAATTCCAGCTTGGGGGGAGGGGGCAGGGTGACCTCTGAGGACCGGAGGATCCTTGGAGCTTCTGACTAGCTGGTCTAATTGAATTGGCAAGCTCCATGTTTAGTATGAAACCCTGACTCAAAAAACAGGGTATAGAATGACTGAGAGAAAGAGCTCACATTAATCTCCGGCTTCCACACACATATACATGTACAGGAGGGAGGAGGCAGGCAGGCAGACAGGAAGGAAGGAAGGAAGGAAGGAAGGAAGGAAGGAAGGAAGGAAGGAAGGAAGGAAAGAAGGGAGGGAGGAAGGAAGGCCAAAGATTAATGTCAAATCTGAGAACAACAGGTGCCCCTTACCCTGAATCCAGTCTGTAAGAAAATGATGAAAAAAAGTCTTGATAACAAAACAAAAATAGATAACAGCTGGCCCCTGCCTGTGCCCTGGGAGTCCTAGCAAAACATTGCTACCAAAACCAACACCAAAGCACGCCGTCCTGTTTTCTTCTAGGAGTTTTACATTTTTAGCTCTCATCCTGAAGTCTTCGATTCATTTGCAGCTAATTGTTATGCACGGTCTAAAACCAGGGTCAGACTTTGCTCTCTATAGTTTTGCTCTGCCCAGTTTTCACAGCATCAGTTATAAAGTTTAAGAAATACTGTAAACACACCCAACCACTTCTTTTCTCCTTCCTTTTCTTCTCTCTTTCTTCTCTCCTTTCTTCCCTCCTTCCTTTCCTTACAAGTACTCTACCACTAAGCCACACCCCAGCCCCTCACTGGGGGATTCTAGACAGGGCCTCTACCACTGAGCCACACCCCAGCCCCTCACTGGGGGATTCTAGGC
>NW_021627550.1:0-7649 GCF_004785775.1 Grammomys surdaster | reverse complement strand
CCAGTGAGGGGCTGGGGTGTGGCTCAGTGGTAGAGCCCCTGCCTAGAATCCCCCAGTGAGGGGCTGGGGTGTGGCTCAGTGGTAGACTGTGCCTAGCATTATGAAGCCCTGGGTTCAGTTCCCAGCACCACAATAAAACAGTCAAAATGAAGACGCTGGATGGGTGTGTTGTGGTGCCTCTGGGCCCCTGGGCTCTGCGGAACAGGTGCTCTATAGACACCTAGGATTCTTCCAGTTGTTGGAGTCATTGAGACCCTGCATTGTGGGAATTTTGAGCACTATAAGCTCAGGTCGCCCTACTGATTTAGACACCCCTAAGCTGTAAAGGAGGCTGGCCTCAAGACAGTCATGACTCTGTGGGGCATGTAGTCGGGCCTGAATACAAACCTCTTACCTGTGGGGAGAGGGTAATGGGTCCCTCTCTGAGGGCTGCAGTTCGTACAGAGCTATGGTGTAATGCCACCCCAGGGAGAAACAGAGACGCAGTCTGGCCATCGCCTCAACAGCTTCTTTGGGTTATCAGCCTTACTGTCCCTCACAGTATCCATTTTCTTCCACGCAGTGGCCTAGCTTTAGTACAGTTGACATGTGCTGGCATATGATGGTCTCCATGTGTTTACAAAGCCAACCATTGCTGGCCAGGCCTATGCTGCTTGAGGGTTCCACACCTGGGAAAGCTCACTGATCTTGACCTTGGAACTTTGCTGGAAACTGAGAGGTCTGAGGGCACTCAGGCCATCTGGGCAAGTAGCAATGTAGGCACACAGGCAGGACATTCATAGCCTTCAAGGATTCTCCAGAGGCAACCAACAGGAGTTATGCTACCAAAGGAACCCTCCCCACCCCTAATCACACAGGAAATTGGCTCCTTTTAAAGGTGGGACACACAGTCATATAACCCCTCACTGTGAAGACTTTGCCTTGTGAGCACTCTTGGCACATACATGTCCCCCCACCTCCCACTTCTCTGGGGGGCCCCTGACTCTGAATCTTACCCACAGCCAGTAGGAAGACAAGAAAAGAGCAGATACCTGGCCAGGCCCAGTGATCCCACTCCTGTCTGTAGGCATGGTTCAGTCCAACTTAGACATGGCCCATCTGTGCTCTACCTGGGAGAGAATGATAGGTAAACATGGTGCCTTAGGCTTTGAACAAGAGCAGTCCACAATGGCACCCACAGGGCTGAAATGAGAAAAGCCAGGTTTAGCATGCGGCATCTCTGTACACCCCGGTACTGAAGGTCACACTGCGCTTCTGCCAAGGAGAAGCCCCCTCTCCTTCAGAAAGCATTCACTTGCAGAAAGCCTGGTATTAAATAGCTTAATATATCTCCCTAATGACAAGGGGGCTGTTTTCTGCTGTGTGAGTGACAGGAAGATTACTGGAGGCAGAAGGGCTGGTTTCTGCCTCCATGCCTTCATTTGGTGAGTCAGGGACCCACTGTGCACTTAGCAGGAAAGGGGGTGCTCTTGTCTTCCCTGAGGTCTTGTGTCCTTGACATCAGCCACAGGATAGGGAATGCCCCTACCAGCGTGGAATCCCTGGTACCTATAAATCCTCTCTTATCTTTTTATTCATATGCATGTCTGTAGACCCTGGGAGTCATCCTCATCTTCTGAGATAGGGCCTCTTCACTGACCTGGGACTCACCGATTAACCTATATTAGCAGACCAGCAGGTCATTTTTACATGGGTCACGTGGGGATCAAGCTCAGGTCTTTGTACTTTCAAAGTAAGCACTTTCCCTACGAATGCATCTGCCCACTCCCGGCCCCGTGCCCTTATTTTGCAATAGTCTTTGAAAATGTGACTAAGTAGGAATTCTAGGGTGAGCCAAGAGCCTGGGTTTTCCAGAACTCCTCTTACAATCACTCTTTCTTATGCATGGGAGCTAAAAGGGAATTTGCGGTGCTGAACATAGAAGAGAAAACTTGTGAAGACAGAGGAAGGTGTGGATGAGGCCATGAGCCAAGGGATGTCTGCCGACCTTGAACCTGGACTTTCTACCCCCGTCACTCATATAGGATAAGAGTTGTTTGTTTGTTTGTTTGTTTTAGTTTAAATCAACAGTGAGTGCCCTCTACCATCTAGATTGTCAGGCTCACACAGGAGGCCTTAGGAGGGCGTGGCTATGCAGACTTCCTCTCTCTGGCTTTGCAGCTTCCCAGCTGGTGTCCTCTGGCACTGTCTTTGAGTTCCAGATCCCCTCATCTGCCTGTGGAATGGGCTTCTGACAACACTGCTCACTGAGCTGTGAAGAGCAGATGAGGCAGCACACTTGGTGCCCTGAGGACAGAGCCTAACACCTAGAAGGTTCTCTGTGTGTATTCATAGCTATCAGCAAGCTGATTGGCATGCATGTTGTGAATGACTGGAGAGGACCACAGAAGCCTGCTGGCACTGTAGCCAGGCGGGAAGAGGCTGGTCCCAGCCGGTTCTCTGCCCTCTAGCCAGGCATCACTGCTGCCTCAGCTGCCCTAGAAAGGGCGTAGGCAGTCAGCCCCAGGCCCACACCTGGTATTTAGCCAGTACAGCTTTGTGGATCAGTGCCAGGACTTGGGGTGCCAGCTCGTTCAGCTGCACAATTTGGCCCCACTTCTTTGTAGCCCTAGGGCAGGTTATTTCTTTGCTCTGCCTTGGTTTCCTTAGCTATACCATGAGGAAAATGATGCCAAATTCCCAAGTAGTGTGCGAGGCGTTCCCTTCCGCCTGTGAGGAGCTGTGTGCTCAGACCCCTGGAGAGTCCAATGTGGATATCATTGCAGGATTATTGTTCAGCCCCGTGTATTACACAGGAGAACTCACTTTTGGTTTACTATAAATAAGCACAATTAACACAGTGTTTTCATTAAAGCTGAGAGAATTTGTTCTAAGGGGGTTTTAGGTGTTTTCAGCCTCAGGCGCCAGGTAAAAAGAATGTGAAGTACTGTAGGCATTGGCTGTAGACCTGCTGATGCCTGCCTTTTTAGTGGCCTTTGGGGACTAGTGTGCCCCTCAGAGTAGGAGCTGTGTGGTGCTGTAGGCATCCCTGTGAGAGAAGACCTGTTCGAGCACCTTGCTTGGCATTTCCTGAGTTCCCTCTCCCCTTAACCCCAGGCAATTGTAGTGCAGATTACCCTGCTTGAAGCTACCACCACAGAAAGCTCATGGCCCTCTCCAGCCCCATCTGGTTGTTTAAAAACCAGATCTGTAACTTCCTACAGCTGATGGCCTCAGGATGAAGGCCAGGTGTGGCCATCTGGAGCTTATTTTGATCTCAGAGGGCAAGGTGTGTGTGGGGTGCCTGGGAGGGTGGAGAGGTCCCTGTGACTAACAGTCTTATTAGGGGAGGGTTCCCCATTGACTACCCAGTCCTTGAGTCTCCTGAGGTCTTATCTGTAACTAAGAGTGGCTCTAGCTGTGGCTCCTCCAGTACCCACACAAGGCTACTTTGTGTGCACTTGAGTGACCTACATAGACCAAAATGCAAGCGTTCAAAAGTCTCCCGCAGGCCCTTCCTACTCTGAGCTTCTGGTCCAAAGCCCATGTGAGGACATAGAGGGGACAGGACAGCCCAGCCCACTTACTACTGTGAGGCTGTGGAGCCCAACCGTGCTGCCAGGGCAGAGGGGCCATGGACCTCATGTTGAATCCCCCTCAGGGATTGCCAGTGTCCACCACAGCCCACTGAGAATAGTTCATGGGCCACTCACATCTTGGAGGTTCCCAAGATGTTGAAATGAGTCACGAGTCCCCAGCACAATCTGAGAACATCCATCCTCATAAGTCCATGGCCCCCCAACTTCCTTCTATAAAGGGAGGGTGTGCCACTTCACCGTGTTGTCATCCACAGGGACACACGTGTGGGTTGTGATAACCACATCCAGAGTCCCTCTCCGAGATGAGTCCTGGTAGAGAATTCTTATATTTCGTATATACATCAGGTTACTCTTTAGGGAAGAGTAGATTTTACTTACTCTGTAGCCCTACCTGACCTAGAACTAACTCCCTATATAAGTTGGGAACTTACGGCCATCCTTTCCCGTTGCCTCCTGAGTGCTGGGTTATAGAGGTGCACCACCATGCCTGGCTGGTTACTAATTTATTTTCACTTTCTGCTGTGAACTTAAAGCCTTGCTTACCCCCACCCCCATCCCCAGAAAGCACAGTCAAGCTGCCCATGCTAAACCTGTTGGGTGAACACGATACACCCCACTTGCTGAGATGGCTATGTTGCTCCAGCTGGTGGCAGTTTGCCCAACCATCTGGATGGGCATAACCTACAAGGAGCTGTTGGTGGCCAACCTGGGCCATGGGTTCCCAGCCTACTTAAAGACCCCTCTTGTCCCAGGAAGCACACATCCTGGTAGCCCTATTCCTCACCTGGGCCAAGCAGTTCCTTGTTCTGGGTACCCAGCCAACTGAGTGTCTGATAACATCTTTCCCTCCTGAAAGTGAAGACTCACCCTTGCACCTGCCTGCCATACCTGATTGCTCTTGGGACTTGTGGGTCTGGGTTCACCAAATTTGTCCTCTGCCTGGGGCACAGCAGATCTAGTACTTTTCCAAAGTATCACCCTGACATTGGCCAGCAGTAGATATTCAGTCTCCCCTGCACAAAGGAGGCCAATGTTTACCGCCCAGAGGTAAGAGTGGCCAGGGAAGTTGGGTAGTGGGTCTCTGAAGGGGCATGAAGGGAAACATGCAGGTCTTGTAGCAACACTGGATTCTGATATCTCTCTGTGTATCTTCAGTAGCCTGGGCTTGTCCTTGGCAGCATATGGCTCTGAAACCCGGCTGCCCACTGGGAACTCTGCTAGGTGCCAGGCAGAAGGCTATGTTCCAGACAGTAGAGTGACTGAAATTTAGGAAGGGGGATACTTTCTCACTTTCTACCTGATCTCACTGCAGGCCTGCCTGACAGCAGTAGCCTCACAAGGATCTATCTTGTCAGCATCTTCCAAAATGTCCAGCTTCTCTCATTCTTGCCTCTCCTGGGCCTACATCCACTGGGAAGCTGCCCTACTGACCTCCAGAACCTAGGTTAGTTTTGCCCTGAGGCCTCATCTACATGGACCAGACTTGAAGATCACAGCCTTAGAAGGGTGGGAAACAGTTCCCAGAAACACCATGCTGGAGAAGAGTCCAGAGTCTAAGAAGTCTGCCACAGGGTCCAGAAGCTTCTGGAGGCCCAGGCTACAGCTGACATTGGGCAACAGAGAGTAGAGTCTGGAGGCCGTTAGGGCCAAGTGTAACCTCAGCATAGCAGAGTGCAGTGTTAATTGGCCTTGCTTCCCACAGGCCAGGACCTGTTTGCTATGTTGCAGGCCAGCAGTGCACATGGTGTCTGGCATCGGGTACCATGGTAACAGTATTTGTATTGTGGGTTTTTTTGTTGTTGTTGTTTTGTTTTGTTGGTCTTTTTGTTTGTTTTTTGTCTTGTTTTTTTTTTTTCATTTTGAGACAGGGTCATCTTAAGTAGCCTAGGCTGATTTTGAACTCACTCTGTAGAAACTGGGTTTTGAATTTGTGACCCCCTTGTATCCCCAGTGCTGGAATAATAGGCGTGGGCCACCACAAAGTGTGATAGCAGGGCCACCACCCAGCCTCATGAACAGGACTGATGAACCGATGGGAGATCCCTGTATCTAAGTGACATGTTGTGTGGAGGCAGCTGGAAGCCGATCTGTTGGGTGACAGCTCCAGAGTTATCACATTAGAAATTGGGAAGGCAAGAGAACAGGTTTCCTGCTAGGCTTCATGGATCCTGTCATTAAGATACAACGTGTGCGGGGCTGAGGACATGGCTCAGTTGGTAGAGTGTTTGTCTAACATGCATAAGGTCCTGGGTTCTGTGTCTTGGCCTGTGTTAGTCACCTCATGTGCGTGCTCACCATGAAGACACTTCATGTAACTTGCATCGAGTATCTGAAGTCTTGGGTCTTCTTGCAGCTGCCATAGGGCCTCCAGCATGCCAGTGGAAAGCTGTTCCCTAGAGTCTGGTAGAAGGTTGGGGATGGCAGAGTTTTAACAAAGCCTCGATCCCACAGAACCTTGTCCACCAGGAGCACATGGTATAGACTGTGCTGTTGGGAGATTACGAGCATCCTTAAGGGAGCTGGGTACAAGCAAGTCATATTCATTATAGATGATAAGCCTACAGGGTCCAGAGCCTCAGTGGGATGCCCAGTGCAATGGCCCTGGCTTTGGTTGAATGAAATCATAGACACTTGTTAAAATGCAACTCCTTGGGTCCAGCACTTGGACTCTGGCCCAGCAGCTCAGAAGTGGTGTGTGAAGCCCCTCATTTGTAACAGATCCTTCACGCACACATACCCAAGGGCAATTTGGCTACTGGTAGCCTCAGAACCGGTTTTAAGAGAAACTGATCCCTAAGTTATCGAAGCTACCTGTACCCAGTCACACCACCAGAGTGCTCTGAGAGATCCAGGGGACCGGCAGCCCACACGGATCCCAGAGTCACCTGGGGAAGCCTGGAATAAACTACCTCCAGGTGGAGTGCAGTAAGAGCCAGAGAATGGTTAGTGGCCTGGGGAAAGGAGCCCTGACTTAAGGTCATTTGGAGGACATCTGGGGACCGTTCCTCCCTTTACCCCACCTTCACCTGGAGACCACTCTGGGCTCTTCTTATATTTCTCTATTATTGTACAGCAAGGAAAAATGAGGCTGGAGAGGCAAATGCTGTTCCTGCTCCTCCCCGTGGGCAAGGTTCCACAGGGCAGAGTTTTGAGTCTCTCTGGAAGGGAAGAAAGAACAGAACACCAGGAGTCCCAGGTCAGAACAAATGTGAAGTGCCCAAGAGGCATTTAGAACAAGAAGGGCACACTTCTGGATAGAACACACTTGCCACTTCTATGAACCCTCGGGCTATTCCAGGAAAGAGAGTACCTAGGAGACAGGGACACCTGCAGGCTGTGATGTGGGGGTGGGGTAATTGCTGAGGGTCTGGGACACCAGCCAGCTTCCGTGGAAGGTAGAAGGCGGGTATCTGAACCCAGGGATGCGGAACCAAGAATCAGGTCAGGCCGGAGGCCCTTTCAGGGAGCCACAGGACTCTAAGCCACTTGGATCTGAGAAATGTCACCTCCTCAAAGAAGCAGGCAGAGGGAGGGAGGGAGAGGGTCAGAATGTGGGCAGAAAGACTGGTCCCTGCTCAGCACCAGGATGAATGCTGCCTGATTGTCCTCAGGTCATTCATTGTGTGGAGGTGACCACAGGGTAAGGGTCAGCTGCCCACTTGGTTTCTGTCCTCAGACAGCACTTCTGAGGCAAGCCTTGGCTGCACTCAGGATTCTAAGAAGGGGACACCCCCATCTCATATGCTTCCACCAGAGCCTGGCTAACAATGCCCTCTGGTGTCACACTGCCAAGTGCTCCTGGGGAGGGAACCCCACCCCCTGCTCTGACTCTACCCGCCAGGATAAGACCTGCAGACGAGTCAGCTAAGCCAAGCTTTGCAGAAGGGGAAGAAGGCACAGCACTGGCAAAGGTCAACTGTGGGGGGGATCACAGCTGTCCTCCTGGGAACATCCAGCAGGTAGGAGAAGAGGGCTTATGTCAGCAAAAGTGGCCGTGCATGATGTGCTTTCCCTTCCTTCCTTCCTTCCTTCCTTCCTTCCTTCCTTCCTTCCTTCCTTCCTTCCTTCCTT
>NW_021627549.1:0-10966 GCF_004785775.1 Grammomys surdaster | reverse complement strand
ATTTAAATGTGCACTATTCCAAGGTTGGAAAACCAGATTTGCCATATCATTACCTCCTAACAGCAGAAATCTTAGGTGAAAACTGAAGTAACTGTAAAGTCGGCAGCCAGGATTTGGACCCAGAGTTTTAAATGAAGCAAAACACCTTTCAGAACATTTAAACCATGCACAGAGGCAGAGGCAGGGGGGCAGAGGGGCAGAGGGGCAGAGAGGCAGAGGGGCAGAGGGGCAGAGGGGCAGAGGGGCAGAGGGGCAGAGGGGCAGAGGCAGGGGCTTTGCAGTGACTTGGTTAAGGGAAGTGGATAGGGAGTGGCTGCCTGTGGGGGAGGAGTCTCTGCTGGGGAGAAAACAGGTTCTAAGGTGGGGGGCTGCACACCCTGCGGCTGGGCTTCTTTCTCTGAGCCAGCTTCTTACAACACTACAAATGGCCGGTTCTGTGTTGTGCGTGTCTCACCACAATGAATGAATCAGGACTGTAGCAGTTCATTAAGGGCAGGAAGGGGAGGCACCATCACACCGCAACGGGACAAAGTGTATGAACAGCTTCTGTGTTTAAGCGGCACTGAGAGGAACAGGTGCCAAGCAGAGCCCTCCCTGTCCCTCATAATTCAGAACGAGATTACCATCGTCGTCTCTAAAGGTCTTTGAGCTACTCAGCTGTGCACATGAGGCCAGGGCGCATCCATGACCCACACGTCTCCACAGGCCATAGGGATGGAACATAAAGGTGGCCTTGGAAGGGCAGTGACGTCACCAAGGTAAGCCAAAGGGGAGGGGGAAGACACTTAGTGTGTCACTCCAGCTAGGAAAACAAAGAGCCAGCTTTCAGCTCGGAATCATGGAGCTGACATGGGGGCACCAAAGACAGCAAGAGAGATAAACAGACACAGCGTATGAGGGACAGGGACACCTATGTATGACATGCTCACAGGTAGCAGGGTATGAGTACTCACCTATATAAAAATCCACCGTGGATGTGTGCATATGTGAACATGTCTGTGCATACGCATGAATACGTGTACTACGGACACGTGCCACACATGTGTTTGCATGTGAACGTGAACGCATAGGAATGTAGGCTGCATTTGTGCAGATGTATCTCCATGTGTGCAAGTGTAAGAGTGCAGGCGAGTGTGCGGTACGGCTCCCAGGGGAGCCACGCACGTGTGTGTGTGTGTGTGTGTGTGTGTGTGCACTTACATGTGAGCACGCATGTCTCAAACCTGTGTGATGCTAAGCAGAGGTGACCTGTCAGCTACACAGGGAGGAGGAGATGTGAGCCTGTGGCAGGCGCTCACAGGAAGTTCAGAGAGGCGGCAGACAGCAGAGCCACTGACCTAGGATAGAGACTTTGCTGAGGAATTCCTCATACATCTTGCGTTTCCTCAGCGTGCTTCCCTGTGAAAGAAAAAACAAGGCAGGTGGGTTGCTGGTCTCAGCCTTTCCACACTTGCAGACTCTCAGTGATTAATCCCTTCAGAGGAAGCCCATTACATGTATCTGTGAGAGCCTATGTCTCCGATTTCTTGCTCTTCACCTTCTGTGCCTTCTAAAGCAGGTCCTGGCACCATCAGCGCTGCCTGCTGGGGTCCCATCCTGAGCAAGCCAGTCCCTCCCCCCAGTGAATGGGGACCATGCCTAAACTTTCCAAAGGTGGCTGTGGCTATGCCTCCCCTGCTCTTCCCAGGTAGAATCGAATGTGTAATGCCCCTGCCTCAGCCACCTGACTTGTATTATAAGTATGCACCACTAAAACCTGCCATTACAAAGCTTTTAGGTTATCAGGACATCCAGCTATCCAGTGGGCCTCCCAGCAGCCTCGGGTGTCTATAGCAATGGTGAGGGAGGCTTGTGCCACTGCCTGGCCATTGATGAGAGCCCATAGATGTCCTAGAGAAGTTTGCCGTGGCCGCTCATTGCTGCAGCTGGGACCCTCTTATTCCTGAGGTCTACACCGATCTCAGGCACTGCAGCCCTGACTGGGAGTGTGGTGAGTAAGATGTGCATTGGGAAATGTCCAGGAGAGGGAGATGAATGGGACACAAGGTCCAGGACTGATACACAGAGGTCTGCAAGGGTCTGAGGAGTGTGGCTCAGGCTCGTCAAAGAGACTGGCAGTCTCAGTACTATGTGGGGTGACATTTATAATATAAGCGTCTCCTGTGGGACCTGATCTGGCAGCCCTGAAGGCACTAGAGAAGAAATGGAGAGACCAGTGCATTGCAGACTCAGAGCTGAAGGACAAGGCAGAGCCAGAAGTGCGGTCCCTCTCTTGACACTGCCCACTGACAGGCAGTTCAGCTAGGTGTAAAGAGTGCATGTCTCCATCAACAAGACTCACTGCAGGCGGCTCTATCACACCTGAAATAAGGCTTGCAACAGGAGCCCCCTCTACGTGGAGTGTGGGATGGCCCAAGGACCCAGACTCAGAGCCATGAGCCAAAGTCAGTCAGTCAGTGAAGATGATGGTGGTGGTGGTGATTATGGTGGTGGTAGAAATGGTGCTATTGGTAATCAATGGTGGTGATCGTGGTGGTGGTAATGACAGTAATGACGGTATTGATAATGTTGGTGGTGGTGACGGTGCTGGCTTTGTGGTGGTGGTGACGGTGACGCTTTTGATGGTGATGATGGTGATGGTACTGATGACGGTGATGAAGATGTTGAGGTGGTAATGATGCTATTGACAGTGATGGTGGGGGTGATGGTACTGTTGACACTGATGGTGATGGGGACAGGCTGCTGGTGTTAACTGACGGTGACAGTACAGATGGTGGCGTTAGTAAATGTGGCAGTGAAGACAATGGTGCGAATCTTACTGAGTGCCCCAGAGGAGGGCTCGTGGTGAGGGCAGCGCACCACTGCCTATGCTCTTGAACAACCCTGTCCCCTGCAAGCCTATCCTATGGATAGAACATATTCTACCCATGACCTGGCCGTTCTCTCTAACTTGGGCCCCGTGTCTCCCTCTGTGACATTATACCTCTGCTCAGATAGTGTTGTCGACATCTGAGCTCAGAAGGTTTTTTGCTTCCTGTTCTGAAACAGGCAAGCGTCAGCCTGAGGCAAACCCCTAGTCATCAAAAACGGGGATACTTTAATTCTGTAGCCCACACTAGTCTCAAACTCACCATATAGTCCAGACTAACCTAGAACCTGTGACTCTGTGTCAGCCTCCCAAATGCCAGGATTACAAGCAGGATCTCCCACAGCACGCCAAACTGCATTCTCCCCACTCTGCAGCTTTGCTCCCCTGGAGACAGAAGCCATGTCCACAAAGCCACCGCCACGACCTATACTGCGTGGTCGGTCTCCATCCCTGCCCTGGATTGGGGGAAATCACACAGCGTGCCCAGGCTTGGAGCTGGCACAGAGCAGAGCTAAGGTCTGATCACCAGTTATCACCACCCTCTCATGTTCCTGTGCAGGCCGAGCAGCCGGCAGCAGCTGTGTTCAAGCCTGCAGGTAGCTTTCAGACAGGCTTCAGTGCAGGAGGAGAGGGCTCCGTGCTGTATGGAGACATGTGCAGGAAGGCCTGGCTGCCCTGGATATCTCCTCTCTGGGTTCCTGTCAGCTAATGACAGGACAGTTCACTATTCTCTCTGCAGCTCAGGGCACGTTGGGACATTCATAGTGTGATTTCCATGGTCAGGTACCTCTTGGAAACACAGGCAGGTACCCACAGTCCAGTTAAAGCATGAGAAGCCAGAAGAGAAATCTATCCCCAAACAATCATGTACCAACTGTAGAAAGTGATGCCCGCGGCATCAGCACCCACTGGGGCTCTTACCAGCCAGACCTTGCCATTCTGACCTGAGGACCCTAGAAAGCTGGGGTGGATGGCCCAGGAAGTTCATGCTTGAAGACCAAATACTCGGGTGTCTGAAGAGAAACCAGCCTTATATAACATTTGGGGACAACGAAGGAGGGGGACGTGAAAGACCCAGAGAAGGGGCTGGACAAAGAACAGGGTCATGTGAGGACAGCACCATGGGACTCTGGGGAACAGGCTAAGGTAGAAGGTGTCATTTCCAAGACCCAGGGGCTGCTAGGAGCAGTGGGTGGCACACAGAATCTGGAGGAGCAATCCACCAGCACGTGCAGCACCCCTGAACCAATGATGAGCCTGGGGAAAGCTGGGCGATGACGTTGAGGTAGCTGTCAGAAGGCCCAGGCTCAGACCTCCATTATCACTGGCCTCTTGAGCTCTCTCTTCTCATCTGTGCAATGAGAATATTAAAACCTGCCCCAGAGCTGGAGAGATGGCTCAGAGGTTAAGAGCACCGACTGCTCTTCTAGAGGTCCTGAGTTCAATTCCCAGCAACCACATGGTGGCTCACAACCATCTGTAACGGGATCTGATGCCCTCTTCTGGTGTGTCTGAAGACAGGGATGGTGGCACTCATATACATTAAATAAATAAATAAATAAATAAATAAATAAATAAATAAATAAATAAATAATGAATCTTTTAAAAATTCTTTAAATAACCTGCCCCATGAAGACTGGCACAGGATACAGTGATAGGACACCAGATCCCCCTCTCCCAACCCTGGGCCTTAAATTTCCCAACAGATTTCCCAACAGATTTGGTTCAGAGAAGCCTGCAAAATTCCAATCCCAGAAACCCAGAGTTCCACCCTGCTAAGCTCTCTACTTTCCAGGAAAAAAAAAAAAATCTTGTAGTGGCTATCCTAGTTGTCAAGCTGACAGGATCTAGAATCACCTCATAGAAAAACCGCTGGGCATGTCTGTGAGGGGACTTCCAGATTGGGTTGTTAGAGCAAAGACCCGCCCTGCAAGTGGGAAGACCAATCCTAAATATGGGAGGATCTCCCACTGTTCCATGGGCTGGGGTCCTAGACCGAATAAAAGGAGAAAGAGAGCTAAGAACCAAATCTCTCCCCCTCTCTCTCCCTCCTTTTCTCTCACCCTTCCTCTCATGTCTCCTTTTCTCTCCCCTTCCTCCCTCTCCTCTCCCTTTCTTTCTCTCTCATCTCTTTCCTCTTCTTCCTCTCTGTCTTCTTTTGCTCTTTCTCTCCCTCTCTCCTCTCTCTTCCCTACCTTTCTCTCCCTGACTGTGGATACAGTGTGTCCAGCTGCCCTATGAGCCTACACAACCCCTTCCCCTCCAAGATGGGATGTACTTAAAGCTGTGGGCCACAGCAAACATCTCCCTTAAGCTACCTTTGTCAAGTATTTTGTCATAGCAAGGAGAAAGATTACGAATTCAAGTTGCAACAGGGCTGGGGACTCAATGTCCAGCAGTGCTAGAAGAACTTCATTAAGTTGTCCTTAGCTGTGGACCTTGATGGTGAGACGGATAGTTCTGCCAGCAGAGGCTGGAACAAGTCTGTTTCCATGACAACAAGACAGCACAATTGGAAAGCCAGTGTCTAGGCTCTGGTTTTGCAGAACTGTTGTGTCTTCCTGTCGGTGCAAGTCAGGATGGCTGTGGTAGCAACAGCCTGCTCGGTGACCAGGCCAAGCCATTTTAATCCCATCCAGCCCTAAAAAAAGTATCCCTTTTGAAAATGTGCAGTCCCCATTGACCACCTGCAATTAAGCTATGCCAGAGGAATGCAGGCGGGTTCTGACTCAAGAACCTCAGAGGCTAATGCTGCAGCAGGCAAGACAATGCTGAAAACGTGGGGCCTAGGGAAGCGGTCAGGTAGCGGGTGAAGGCAGCCTGCTTTGTTCCTAGACTGAGCGGGCATCCCTAGGCCTGGTGACACGGTTTAGCAGGTTTTACAGCATTGAAAGCAGCCGTCCAAGATGGTTCCTATGGGGCTCAGCCTAGGAACCCGCCTGCAAAGCCTAGCTCAGCCCTCTCCCCGAGTCGAGTCGTCTGCCTGAGCCGGGGACTCACTCTGCATGTCCCCTTGGCATCTGCAGCATGCCCTGCTACGGTTAGCAATGAGTATCATGTTGACAGAATCCAGAATAACGTGGAAGGGAGTCTCAAGGAAGGATGACCTTAGTTTAGGTTGCTCTGTGGGTGTGTCTGGAGGATTATCTTGATTGGGTTAGCGGTGGTGGGAACGCCCACTGGGAATGTGCGCAGCACCATTTAGTCCTGGACTGAAGGCAAAGGGTAGTGGAGTGCTGGCATCCAGCGCTCTCCTCCTCTGCTGTGGAAGGGATGTGACCAGTTGCCTCCGGCAACTGCTGTGGTGACCTCCCTGCCGTGATGGACTGGACTGTGAGGGACTGGACTGCGGGAACTGTGAGCTGAGCCGGGTCGAGCCCTTTCTTCCCTAAGAGGGTCTTGTCAAGGGTATTTTACCACAGCAAGGGAAAAAGAAACCAAAGCAGACCTCAGCCAAGATCCCTATCAGATTTCAATAGCAGGGACCTTGAAACCCAGAAGGGCAGAGGAAGCACTCACCTCCCAGTCCCCAGGGCCCTTCCTTGCTCCCCCACCTGCAGGGAGTGAGTGTCTGACTTTGGAATTAATTGGCATGAGGCTGGGTTAGAAGGTAGTTGTAGGCCCAGGAGAGGAAGATGGAGATGGAGATGGAGACATGCAGAGGGCCCACCTTGCTCAGGTGTCCCAGGTAGGGCATCGAGACCATAGATCCAAGACCCTGCCCTCTTCTGTCACCCAAGGTAATGAAAAACCACATGCTGTGTCTGGTGAACTCCATCTGTCTGTGGTTCAGAAGTACTGGGACCAGAGATGAATCAAGCTCCCAGCACAACCTATCCTAGCCAGAGCACCGCGCGATGCAGGACAAGGAGCTGGACTGGGCTGACGTTTCCACATCACCTGAAGCCTCCAAGCCCCAGCCCCACTCCCACCCCTGCACCGCACCGTGAGCAAGGGCACAAAGGAAGTTTCTTAGTTTCCTATGCGTATCACTGCTTTGGGGTTCTCATTCTGGGTAAGGGTGGAGGTGGTCACCTATTCCCAGGCTGTGTGAACCCCTGTGAGTTACTGGGGAGACTCTAAGCTCATCTCAGAAACCCTACAGAAACGGGGGGGAGATTCATAGAGGCGGCAGGTGTCACACCACCGGTTCTCGTGGAGATGACTTAAAGAGTTGGTCAGGAAGTGGGCGGGTCCTTCAGAGTCAGTGGCATTAGGAATGGAGATCCATATCCACTTGGGACACAAGATCCAGGGACTCAGGACACTTCATGTGGAGGCCTCAGAAGACCCCCAGTATGACCTCTTCTACACAGGTTGATTTTGTATACATGACTCTTTTACATGACTCTTTTATATTTTGAGATAGGGCTTCATGTAATCAAGGCTAGCCCCAAAGCTTCTATGTAACTTGACAATGACATTGGACTTCTGAACCTCCTGCCTCTACCTCTTGAGTGCTGGAATTACAGGCTTGCACCATGGTGCCTCCTTAGGCAGTGCTGGGTCCATAACCCAGGGCTTGGTGCATGTTAGGCCAGCCCTCTACCAACTGAGTTGCATCCCAGCCCCTCTACAGAGAATTCCAAACTCACTGGTTGTAAATGCAGGGTCTCCAGTGAGAGACAGGTGAACGAACAGAGGGCTCAAATAAAAGGAAAGAAACTCATAGACTGTTGGCCTCTGTTGAGCCCTCACCTGAGCGTGTACAGATGGTGGTACACTCACAGCTCTGCCCAGCACTGGGCACTGTGTGTCCCTTAGAGAAACAGAGCAGCAGGGAGAGACACTTAGGACACTTCCAAAGGACAAGTCACAGGGTTCCAACTCCAGTGTGGAGTCTGAGATGACCTTGTGGGATGTAGCCAGCTCCCGGTGACACTGGACTTCTCATCTTCTGCATCTCCCACAGTGAGCCTGAGTAAGGCAGGAGCCCTTGGTAGTGTGTGATTTGGCTGGATCCAACTCTGCTCAGATGGGGGATGGGTGTGGACAGGATCCAGATTTCCCACAAGAGCTCTGCGGATTCTGGAGCCCAAATGACTCTATTCTTAGTGTCTGGGGATCCGAAATTAACCCAAAAGAAAGCGCCAGCTCCCTCTGTACTTTTGAGAGCATTCCTGAATATAAAGTCCTAACCACACTGAAGTCCCACAGCCAGCAATGACACAGCATAGATGAGACAGTCAGAAACAGCTGCTTATGCAACTTCAGGCCAGGTGCACTCAGAGGGGACTGCGACTGTGTTCTCCTGCAGAGAAGGAGGATCCCCCATGACTCCCACCTACTGGGACAGGCAGGTCCCTGCAGATGGAGAACATGTTGGAGACAGAGGACTATAGAGCTATACCGTCTGTGCTGTGTCTCTGTGCTCACAGCACTGCGGGTGGGACCCAGACGTGCTGGGCATGCAGGGTCCTGGAGACGGACGGCTGCCTCCCAGACGGCGGTGATCTACAAGTGTGTCCTACAGAAGGGCTGGCATCACATCAAGGCCACAACAGGATGTGCCCTCTGTGCTAACTGAGCACCTGGGCTCCATCCTGAGCTATTGTGGGGAACATTCTGGAACATCTCACCCCAGGGCCACTCTCAGTTCCTCCAATCTACCTCAATCTACCTGGGTTCCAGGTCCCTCTGTGACTCCAGGAGTTCCGTGTCAGGGAGCATGATGGTGGGCCCCAGACAAAACTCTCATTCTCTTCTCATGATGCTTCCTTTCTATAGCCCCCTGTGCTCTGAGTAGCAGCCACCCAGAGGCCTTTGCACTCTGTTTCCACAACCCATAACTCCCATAACTTTAGCCTTTGCCCTGATGTCACCTTGGAGGGACCTTGGGTTTTATTCTCCAAGTGACTTTCTGATCCAAGATGGCAGCACTGGAGAGCCAGCTATCACCACCACATTCTACAGTATCTGGAAGGAGAGAAGTGGGGGAAGCAATTGAGACCTTCCCAGTCATCTTCCTGTTTTGAGGAGCTTCCTGATACTTTCCGCTCAGGTCACAGGCTGTATCTACCAGGGAAACCCATCTTCACCTCAGACCCGAGTTTCTGCTGGTGTCAGATCCTATGCCTCCTCCCCCGACAGAGTCTCCTGGCCAGGGTTCCACTCACCATGAGGATGCGCCTGTAGCTGTCACGGTCGATGCCCCAGAGCTTGAGGTCCGTCTTGGCCTTCACGGTAGCCGCTCTGGGGGTGCCGTAGATGAGGGCTAGCTCCCCGAAGCTTCCCCCCTCGCTGATGTTGGTCACCCATTCCCCGTTCACATATACCTTTGGAGAATAGGAGAGAAAGGTCAGTGAGGCATGTGGCTCACAACGGCTGCTTCCTCTGTGAGGGAGCCCACAGCCGTCCCCAGTGGAAAGGACAGGTGCTTTGCAGGGCTCTTGAACCACTTCGTACACACTCCTGCCCTGGAGGTAACTTTAGGCCAGTGTGACCTGCTCCAAGGACCATCTACCCCACCTCATCCCGGCCTACTCAGAGCCACAACTGGGTAGCACACAGCCACCAAAGAACCGGTCAGGACCAGAGGGCAAAACACAGTGTGTCCCAGCTGCCTCCTAGGCTGGTTATTCATCTGGCAATCATCTCTCAGGTTCTCTGGGCCTCAGTTTATCCAACTGTACCCCAGTGCGCCACTCTACAATTACACAGAGACGGATCCAGACCAACATTCTCTTTCTTGCCTTTTCCGTTTACAAAATGCCTCTCTTCTCTGGCCATTCAGTGATCCCTCTCTTGTCCCACCCCTGTGGACACTCACTGACTGTCCCCCTTCTCCTCTGGGACTTTGCCACCAAGGCAAGCACTTAAGTCTTTTGGCTGTTGGCCCAGTTGAGCCCCCTGGCCAGGCACCACTACCAAGCTGCACTGAGAAGGAGCCAGGACAAGATTCCCTTTCAGGCCGCGTGGACAGCGCGCCCTGCACAGTGTGCACACTATGCATGGGCCTTGGGCGGCCCACACCCAGCCGGGGCACAGAATGGGCAGATTGTTCACTCCCGGGCCGATTATGCAGCTCGGTTACTATAAATTGATACAATGCACGCTTTATCCCACGGCGTCTCAATGAGCGTACAGAGCCGTTCCCACTGCGAACACGGGTGCGTACCCAGAGAATGGATTGTGATGAATCATGGGAGCGATTCTTATTGAAATCAATGTCTCATTATCCAGTAATAACTGAGGCACAGAGACTTCGGTCTGAAAGAGAAAGCCTCGCAGGTGATGCTTGTAACTGCACTATGAACTGAGCAAGACGTGGACGGGGACTGGCTAGGCACAAAGATGGCAGTAGGGAGGACAATAGTTCCCAGAGACAGAACTCAGGGGCCAGATGGGGTATGTGCTCCTCCCACCTGGTCTGATGGGCTTCCCAAAGCCCAAAGAGATGTGGGGTACTTGGAGGGGAAGAGAAGGGCACAGATTGCCTTTTAAAAACCTGCAAAGAGACTAGGCATGGTGTCATACACCTGTCACTACCCCAGGCTGAGGCAGGAGGATGACAGGCTCCAGGACAGTCTGGGCTGTCTCAAAAAACCTAGAGCCAAAAAGATCCATAAGGAATCTGGAAGCAATGCCCACCAAATGCTGTAGGGAGTGTTGATGGAAACAGGGAGTGTGGCGATCTGGGACTTTAGAAATGAGTTTACAGACCTCAGAGTCTCACTTCACTGCCACAGCCCAGAGAGGGTAGAGCACAGCCTCCCCTCCGGACTCAGGGCTGGCACTGCCACCTTGCCTGTGCTTCTGCAGGAACCTATACATGCAGTTAGCTTGAGGATTGGAAACCCCAGTAATCTGAACGTGTAGCTCAGTGAGTATGCACAGACCTCCCAGTACTCCTCAATGCCACCTTCAGTCTGTCACTCGGCTCAGTGAGACTCAGTGTGCTCATACAGCCTAGATGGGCTGTCATACACATCTGGTGCTGCCAGGATTGTTGTTTTTGTGGTACTAGGGATTGAGTGCAAGGTCTTGTACCCCAGCCCCTCACTGGGGGATTCTAGGCAGGAGCTCTACCACTGAGCCACACCCCAGCCCCTCACTGGGGGATTCTAGGCAGGAGCTCTACCACTGAGCCACACCCCA
>NW_021627548.1:0-8413 GCF_004785775.1 Grammomys surdaster | reverse complement strand
CACCTCGGAAGCGCTCAGGGGTCTCGCGTGCCAGATCGGGCCCGGCCGCTACCGCCACTGCAGTGGCCACACACGCGCTCACGCAGGCAGCTAAATCCATCCAAGCTGGGCGCCCGCGGCTCGGAGCCCACAGGCGCCGGGGCTCCCGGAGCGCCCCTCCCTCGAGCTTGCCCACCCTTCAGTGCCAGCTGCAATCCTGCGGCACCGGGCGGGGAGGGGAGGAGGCCGCTGCAGAAGCACGGCCGTCTCCGGCTCGCCTCTCTCTCGGGCCCCAGCGGCAGTAAAGGGCAGCGCCCAGAGCTGCTGCGCCAAAAAGGGCATGAGAGTCGGCTTGGCCCCCGCCCGGCGCTCGGGCCGCTTCCCACTGTAAGGATCCAGGGCTCCAGCCTTCCCCTCTCCATAAAAGGAGGGGGAGTGAGTCTCTGCGGAGAGGCGGGGCGGGTTTAGGGGCGCGTCTAGGGCACTCACCTGACGGCTGCCACGCGCCCGCGCCCCAGAGCCAAAGCCTGAGACACCTGATTGAGGAACTTGCACTCTTGTCTGGAAGTGGAAGCGAGGCTAGGGTCGGGGAGGAGGCTGCCGCCTGCCTCATCGCCACCTTGACACCCTGCACCCTCCAGATCCTTAGCCCCTGGCCGAAGGCCCAGGCGCACCCTGAACTGGGAGCTGGGGGTTTAGAAGGAAAGATAGAAAAGAAGCCACGGGTGAGGAACTCCTGGGTTCTGCCTTGGGATCCAAGGGAGCGCAGAGCGCCACCTCCGGCCAAGGCGCAGTACAGACCGAGTGGCGGGGAAGGCACAACCGGACAGAAGTCTGATCAGGGCTGGACGGTTCTCCCACTGAGAGAGATGGATTCCTGGTGGGATGTGACCCCCCGACGGCAAGGCCAGTCCTATCAGCTCCTTGACATGCCCTGGAGTTAGAAGATTGTGGACCTTTCAAATCCCAAAGCTAGACAGAGCCTATGGCTCTGGAGACTATGGAGCGCTCCACGGGTAGGGGTGCAACAGAATACCGTCAGTCCAGTTCACTTCCTTTCGTGTGAATTAACCCGTGCACCCTGCCCGGATCGAATCCCCCACCAATCTCCTTTGTCCCCAGACAAAGGCGCAGCCGGGCAGGATCCTTTCATCCCCAGCTCCCCGGGTTCCTGCATTTCAAAGGCCGAGCTGGAAGGGCCCTACGAGGGCGGCTCACCTAGCTCCAAATACCTGGGGGGTGGGGTGGGGGGGGAGTTTGCTGAAGATCTTTGGAGCCCAAATCTAAGGCAGTTCCACAGACTTCCTTAGGCCTGCAGGCTCCATCGTCACGCCCCTACCCTAACACCTCGGGATGCTCAGGAGATAAGAGGACACCCTCTCTTGGCCTAAAGAGGGAGTCTAGGAAACGTTGAGAAGCGCCCCACCTCCAGGTCTTCGGAAACCCCAGGTCTTGTGCGTGCGGGTGAAAGTTTGTGCTGCCCTGAAAAGGGAGATTCACTGGATGGCTTCTGGCAGCGACTACCAGGAGCATGCTGTACCTGAGTCGAGTTCCTCACCGTTTTATCCCGATTGTTCTGCGCGTCCTGTCCTGCCAAGCCTTCAACCTTCTCACAGGCAGGGGACCAGAGGACACCTCTTTGCGGTTCGATGACCCGATATGACGGTGGATGTGAGAATCCAGGAAGAAGATCAGGTTGCATTGCTGGGGGGATGCCGCGCCCGTCCGGCCACCACCTCCGCATGGAGGCTGCGGGTTCCTGGGGACCCCGCCTAGTTCGGTGCTTTTCTCTCCCTTTACTCTCTTGGCACAGCGGGGACGCCCAGCTGGAAATCAAAGCGGGGCGGGAGGAATTCTGAAGACGCCAGGGGACAACAGGGTCGAGAATGAGGCTAGGCCTGGATGCATTCTCCGGGACCTGGGAGCCACGGGGAGCTGGGAGCAGGCACTGCTCTAATCGCCGACCGCTATTAAAAATAAAACCGCGACCCGTCGTCATAGCGACCGCAACAACAGCAGCCGCGCGAGGGTGGTAAGAGCTTGTACAGCCCGGCGTCAGCCGCCTGAGGGGACTGGGGCACGGGCCCTTAAGCTTACAGGGTACTCTGATATGAAACAACGACCTCCTACCCCCACAGTCCCCCCCCCCCATGCTGTTCCTCCAGGTTCTCGTTAGACTCCTGGTCTCTGAAAACTGGGACTGGCTAAGTCATGAGTCAAGAGCCTATAGGACCTGCCGGTTCAGACTACCCCCGCCCCACCTCGGCTTCCCTTGGGTTCCGCGACAGTCCTCATTTTAGCCTCTGGAGAAGGGGTTGTGTGAGGGGGTGAAGTTCAGGTGTCAGGCCTCCAAAGAACAACCGAGAGACCAATCCGAGCTGACGGGGTTGCCTGCGCTCGAGGCCACCGCACCTGTCCCGCCCGCGCCTCCGTGATCCCTTCTGGTGGGAGAGATCACGTGCTTCCTCCTGGCTGGGATTCGAGTTTCACTTCCAGCCGCTATTAGGTGGTTCACTCGGTTCACTGCAAACATTTGATAATGAGGCTAAATATACTTTAGAGTCGGAGGAGGTGTGGGCGGCTGCTGCCCTAGCCTGTAGGTGCGTCGCTCCAGGCTTCATGGGGCATCCCCGCCCCAGCAGCTGAGAACAACCCCCAAGCTGGGTGCCAGAGAAAGACCCGTACCCACCCCCCAAAAATCCAGTCTCAACTAGAACGATCATCTTAGGGACTGTGGATACCTGAGGTCAACTGGAGGGTCCCTGGAGGAAGTAGGCGGCCAGCAGCCGGGATCTTGGAAAGGTGGGGAGGGGAACCAGAAGGTGCACCTGGCGGTGACCGGGATGTCCGGTCGCCCCCAGAGCAGATGCTTCCGGCCTGTCTCCAGTGCCCCCGGCATAGCTCTATGTATTCTCCCGCCCGTAATTAAAGTGTCAAGTGTTTCAAATAGCTCAAGAGGGAGGCTGCGCAGCTGGGGTGACCAGGTAACATCTAACCCTTGATGGTGCCCTCTCAACCCGTGACCCCAAGTACACAGGGAGGCGTAGACACGGCTTTGAATGGAGGGAACCCATCCATATTGCCCAGCATTTTAAACGTAAAAGCACACCTTTTCGCTAGAGACTCATCCGCCTAGCTAGTGCCCTTCAACTGCTCAATTATTACAACCATTGTTACTCATTAGCTGCAAGGGTCGATACTGAGCCCTGATGCCGATGCCGGCCTTTTGCCCTGTGAAATAATTTTAAACAGCCACCCTGAGGTGGAGGGACTTAGACCCCCTTCCCATCTACAGAGAGCAGGTAAGACTGAGTCCCAGGCACCAAGTGCCCCATCCCTTGGGAGATCCAAGAATACAGAGTGGCCCAGGTTGCATTTTTACTAGGCGAGAATGTGAAGGCAATATAAATGGGTACCTCCGGGTCTGTACACCACACCACTGCCACACCCCCCAAGAAGACGCGCATAGAAGGTCCCCCTGCTCTTTGCTCCTTGACTTTCATCTTGGTGTGACCTGTCCCTGGCTTGCCCTGGATTCCGATTGGTGGTTCAGTGGTAGAATTCTCGCCTCCCTTTATCTGGAAAAATAACAAAAGTGGAAGCCAGTGCTTGGTCCTGCAGGTGGTCTCTACACCCAGCAGTCCCCAGCAACCCACAGGACCCTCTCTGGAAGGGTGAGGCCAGCTGGGCCCCAGGCATCCAGGCTCTGCCAGAGCCATCCCAGAACAATTTGTAATGTTGAAACACCAGTTTCCCTTTATCTCTGGGCAAAGCTTTCTTGGTTCTGGGCAATTAACCCAAATGGAGCCTCAGCCATGTGGGCTCTGGTCCTTGAAGATCAAAAGTGCCCGGCCACAAGCCTTAATTATGTCATTATCTTGCCCCCCCTCTTTCCCCCAGGCTAAGGATCGGGCCTTACCAGTTCAGGCTCCCCAAAAAACAAGATAAGTCTGTGCTGGGGTGGGAGGGCCCCTCCAGACTGCTTTCCACTCCCTAGTAAGTGCTTTTATTTTCACTTTTAAATGCACAAACAGAAATTATGTTTAAAATAGCATACAAGCCCACAATAGACTTGCATATTTTGTGAATGAAACCCATGTAAAGGGATCTATGGTGACTTTTGAAAGGAAAAGCCTAGGGGCTAAGGAATGGAGTTGGTAGTGTGCTTGCCTGTCGAACATAAGGCCATGGGTTCTATTCCCAGCACCAAAGAAAAACAACTCTGGTCATGCATGCTTGTAATTCCAGCTTTCTGGAGGCAGGAGTTCAAGGTCATCCTTGGGACACACAGTGAGCTCAAGGCCAGCTAGGAATGCTTTAGACCTTGCCTTAAAGAGGAGGGAAGGAGGGAGGGAGGGAGGAAGGGAAGAAGGGAAGGAGGGAGGAAGGAAGGGAGAGAGGGGGAGGAAAGGAGAAAAGCACAGCCAGGCGTGATGATGTATATATTTAACCTTAGTACTCAGGAGGCTGAGGCATGAATATTGCCTCAATTTTAAGGATAGCCTGGGATATCCTTATAGTAAGATCCTGTCTCAAAGACCCAAAGCAACAAAAAAGTAGAAATCCAAAGGATAGATTCTGTCCTGGTCAGAAATTGAAGCCACTCATGGCTGCCAGACATTTAGGCGTGTCTGGTCAGAACTGTTACCTGCAAAGCATGAGGGCTCAACACTCTCAATCCTACACAAGGAAGAGAAAAACATTTTAGTTGTGTGTCTTTCAGGTGTGTCTGTGTACCACATCCCTGCCTGGTGCCTCTAGAGGCCAGAAGAGGGTGTCAGATCCCGTGAAACTGGACTTACAGACCCTTGTGAGCTGCCGTGTGGATGCTGAGAATCAACAGTAGGCCCACTAAAAGACCAGCCAGTCCTCTTAACCCCTGAGCTATCTCACCAGGCCCCGAGGTAAAACTTTTTGTTAGTGACTTTTGTACTATGGGTTAGAGTGATAACATTTTGCAGGTATGAAGTTAAATAAAGAATATGGCTACTATTCATTGCACCGCTGTCTCTCTCTCTCTTTTTTTTTTCTTCCTCTGTTAAATGTGATTCAAGTACACTAAAAATGACCTGTAGAAATCAGTCCTGGTTGAGGCACTAGCCTGTCACCCCAGCACTCCGGCATCTGAGGCAGTAAGATCACAAGTTCCAAGCCAGCCTGGGCTACACAACCTGATCCTATCTCCAAATAAATAAATACTCTTTTAAAGAAGAAAAAAGTAGAAAATAGTATCTGGAACCCTTTGTGGTGGTTTATGCCTATAATTCTAACCCTTGAGCCTGAGGCAGGAGAATTGGGAGTTCTAGACTAGCGCAGGCTACATGAGTTTCAGGCTAATGTGTACAACCTCATGAGTTGTCTCAAAACAATAACACCAACAAAAATCCTCAAATCAAGGAGGGGAACTTATGTTCCCAAATTTTCTCTTGAGCCAACAGGTAAGGATTCTAGCTTAGGAATGTGACCCGAGTAGGAACAACAAGCAGGGCTCAACTCTAACCTACACCACCTCCCCTTCCCGCTGTGTTACTCTGGGTAGACAGGCCCCTCAGACACTCAGGTTGGCTGTTTCTTGTAACAGGTAGCCTTTTGAAATGTGTGCCAGGCATTTGGATAAACACTGAGGGGTGCAAGTGTAGCAGGCCTTCCTGGATCCCACAGTCTCTAGGAAGCAATAAACCAAGCCGCAAGTGTTTGTCACTTCAGGTGCCTGGGAAGGGATCATTTATGAAAAGATCCAGACCAAGAATCCCAAGTTGAGATAACAAAACCAAGTGTTAAGGCCCGGAGGCAGGAACCTGCTTAGCAGGTCCCAGGTTCTGCAAAGAGAAGAGGATGATGGGAGGAAATAGGTTGAGCTGTGAGTGGAATGACCATGGGCCTTTGAGGCCAAAGAAAGAAAATGGAATTCGTTTGGGTTTCCTCACACAGACTTTGGTTTATCGTATTGAGTCAAGGTGTGGCCCCAAACTCACGATCCTCCTGCCTCCAGCCTTTGAGCACTGAAATAACAGGCATATATATATATATATACTCAGCTGAGATTTTTTTTTTTCCTGGAGAGGATGAAGCAAGCCATCAAGGGGGATACAAAGTATAATGCCATAATGGGTACCAGCCACCGTCCCCGAGATTCCAGGAAGTGAACCAGGAAGTGTCATGGACGGAGTAGGGCTCTTTGTGACCCTGAATGTGTGTTCAGAGCTGGCGCTTCGTTATCTCAGGCATCTGTCCCCCCATATAGACCGGCATGGATTTCCTCAAGGCACAAACCCCTTTCCTCCATCAGCTGCTTCCGTGATCCCCAAGCCCAATCCCACTACCACCTGGGGCACAAACCAGTATGATAGAAGCTGCAGCGTGTCAGGACAGCCTCCCTGTCTGTCCCCTTGGTGTCACAGCCCTCAAATTTCATGAGTCTCAGCTGTGCTCAGAACACAGACGATCTACATGCTGAGAAAGGCGTGGTGGCTTTACGTGAGGCTGTCTCATGCATGTCAGAGAACAGACCCAAGGAAGAGAGGGCTGTTATAGGAAGAGCATGGGAAAAATACTGACTAGGCCCCAGATCCACAAAGCCCCAGTAGTGACATAGGCACAAGGCATGCCATGAAGAAGCAGATAAAAGGTATAGCCCCATGCTCTTAATCCTGACCACTTACTGTAGTGTAGACAGTCCCTGTGAGAGGGACATCAGGGGTCAAGATGAGGCCATGGAGTGGCACTGAGGGCTCATGGTGCTGGACAGGACCACTTCAATCTGATGCCTGGCCCTTAAGGAAGCATGTTGATAACAGGAATGTGGTTCACATCAGTTGCTATTTACCCTCTACTCCAACCACTCCTCCAGTGATAGCTTTTGACACTGAGTTCCTAGAGTGTGCCCAAGGTGTGACCACCATGTACCCTGGAGAACCTCACAGAACCTGGTGGGGGTCCTAATGTCTGCAGCATGCTTTCTGTTGACTGGGAAATCTGAGAATGTGGGGGAGGTGATGTAGGAAAGAAGAGGGAAGAAAAGAGAAAGAGAAGATTGACTGACAGATACTTAGGCAGAGAGGTGGATACGTAGGTTATAGCCACTGATAGGTGACAAATATATAAATACAGACCTTATGGACGCAGAGGGTAAATGGCACACAGATAGATACATACATACATACATCAGAAGCACAATAGATACATGATAGGTGATCAATAAATATATGATAAATTATTTGTTGAATGATGGATAACAGATAGTAGATGGCTAGATAATATATAAGGATAGATGAAAGATAGGTAGACAAGCCAGGAAATGATGGTGTGAGCCTTTAATCCCAGCAGAGACAGGTGGACAGGTGGATCTCTGTGAGTTCCAGGCCAGCGTGGTCTACAGAGCAAATTCCAGGACAGCCGAAGATACACAGAGAAGCTCTTTGCCTTGAAAAAAAAAATGGTAGAAAGAAAGAAAAAGAAAAGGAAAAAGGACAGGCGAATAGAAGAAAAGGAGATGAATAATAGATATCTGATAGTGGGTTGGTTAATAGATATATAATAGACAAATAGATTATATATAATATATATAGAGAGAAGATTGATAGCTAGACAGATATCATATACATCGAAGATTAGATAGACACACAGATATTAGATAGGGATAGGGACAATTGTAAATTGAGGTGAAATGTGTACTGCTTATCATCCTGTTTTGTTTTACAGTCTCACATTGCCTAAGCTGGCCTTGAACTCACTAGACTGCCAATGTCAATGTCTCGATCCTCCTGCCTTCACCTCCTAGGCGCTGAGACTGTATGTGGGATATGTGTGGCCCACTGGAAATGGATTCTGGGACTTGTGCATTCTAGACAGGCACTCACCCTGCTGAGCCACACACCAGCCCTCGTTGTCCTGTTCTTACTTTTCTGCAAAATGGACAAATTTCAAAATAAGAAATGATGATTCCCTCTTCACTATCAGTCTCCTAGGAGGCCAGGAGCTTCCGGGATGCAGAAACATCAGCCTAAGTCACCAGCTACAGGCCAACAGGACAAGTGTGGTGGTACAGACAGCAGACCCGGCGCTCAGAAGCATCACAGACAGCTGCTACCATCCTGAGCTACACAGTAAGACCTGGTATCCAGAAAAGGAGAAGTGAGAGAGGGAGAGAAGGAGGCAGAGGACAACAGTGACCTGGACTCAGACTCAGATAGAAAAATGTTGGACATCCAGGACACATGTAAAAGCCACAGTAGAATCCTTCAGCCACATGTTACAATGCAATGGATCTTCACTGCATCTGCATGTATATCATGTTAACCAGACTGCCAGTCCTTGGCCTCATACATGCTAGGCCAGCCTTCTACCACTGAGCCACACCCCAGCCCCTCACTGGGGGATTCTAGGCAGGGGCTCTACCACTGAGCCACACCCCAGCCCCTCACTGGGGGATTCT
>NW_021627547.1:0-2548 GCF_004785775.1 Grammomys surdaster | reverse complement strand
GAGCCCCTGCCTAGAATCCCCCAGTGAGGGGCTGGGGTGTGGCTCAGCTGTAGAACACCTCTTTACATATGTGATGCCCTGTGTTCTATACCTAGCACCATAAATCTAAATAAAAGCAGACCAAAACTGCAATAAATATGCCTCACTGATGCAAGTAAAATGCCAGTGTGAGGGACATGAGTGTAGGTGCCATGCTTACAATTCTTCTGTAAAGAGTTTGCTAGAACTTGAGTAGCTTTTTAAAGAACCTCAGTCCAGTTTGTCAGAGGTATACTGTAAGGGATGGGTACACAGGCTCAGAGATCATGAGATTGCCTCATGGCCGGGCAACCATAGATTGATGGAGATCTTCTATGGCCTAGTAAGCCTCCCTGCATTTGTACCACAAGGAAATCTTTGCACTTTCCATCCCTACTCAGGATTTTCCCATTTTACTATGACAGAACCTGCTGCTCCTATGAAATAGGTCCTGGGTTCCCTGTGTAACCGCTCAGGCAGCAGTTACACACTGGACACCTCTCTTGGATTCCTGACGCCTACTGGTACAGACTCAACCCTTGACTTCTTTTCCCACTCATACTGTATCCGTGCTGCCTCGGGTATAATTACAAGTTAAGGTCCTTAAGGTGCTAGCTTATGTTTCCAATATTGCCATCAAATCCAGAAACCTACCCGTGGTAGGCAGGTGCTCTACCACCGAGCCACACCCCAACCCCTCACTGGGGGATTCTAGGCAGGGGCTCTACCACCGAGCCACACCCCAACCCCTCACTGGGGGATTCTAGGCAGGTGCTCTACCACCGAGCCACACCCCAACCCCTCACTGGGGGATTCTAGGCAGGGGCTCTACCACCAAGCCACACCCCAACCCCTCACTGGGGGATTCTAGGCAGGGCTCTACCACTGAGCCACACCCAGCCCCTCACTGGGGGATTCTAGGCAGGGGCTCTACCACCAAGCCACACCCCAACCCCTCACTGGGGGATTCTAGGCAGGGCTCTACCTCTGAGCCACACCCCAGCCCCTCACTGGGGGATTCTAGGCAGGGCTCTACCTTTGAGCCACACCCCAGCCCCTCACTGGGGGACTCTAGGCAGGGGCTCTACCACTGAGCCACACCCCAGCTCCTCACTGGGGGATTCTAGGCAGGGCTCTACCTCTGAGCCACACCCCAGCCCCTCACTGGGGGACTCTAGGCAGGGGCTCTACCACTGAGCCACATCCCAGCCCCTCACTGGGGGATTCTAGGCAGGGCTCTACCTCTGAGCACCTCTGTGTACAGCCCCTCACTTTGGGATTGTCTGAAGCTTTACACAAAGTTATATTGGAGCTCTAGGGATGGAGAAGACCACAGAGGGGAAGTGCTCTGAGGAGTTTGTTTGTTTTCATCTTGCTATGTAGACCAGGCCGGACCTTGGGCAGGCATCATCATACCCGGCAGCTTCCTAACTGGCTTCACCACGAAGACAATCATCTCCTCATATTGTGTTAAATCCAGAAGAAGGCAGCGGTGGGGATTTAGAGGCTTCTGTGTTTCTGTTTTTCAAGATGAGAAACACATATGTGTTGATAGGGGTGGTGGCCTCACAACACTGTGAGTGACCAACGCCACCTAGCTGTGCACAGAAAAGTGGCTACGATGCTGCATCAGACTGAGCTGTGCTTCCCAGGTTCCTGTGTGGGATCCCTGCAGCATCCTTGTGGATAGATCTGCAGCCCAGGGACGTGGGAGTAGTGGGGTTATTGAGGTGTAAGGGTGGAGTACAGGCTTCATAGTTTAGTGTCCTTAGTAGAGACTAGGAGGTGTGTACCAGGACAGGATCATTCCCTGCCTTGTCCTGAAGAACCCCATCCCTCTTCTCCCCAAGCCTGTTCAAGTCCCAGAACTATAAGGAGCTGCATTTGAGCCACGGGAGCCACATTAAACACTCCTTGTCTCACAGTGCCAGATACTATGGTGACAATAATCCCACCCATAACTAAGTCTCCTATTCCACGTGACTCCATGCTCTGGCCACATAGGGAAATGAATCCTCAGAACTGACAGGGACACCTGAGTGTGTGTGATCATGTGCTGGGGTTCTTTACCTTCCTCACATAGGAGACAGCATCTTCTTCAGTGTAGACTTCAGCGCTCACACCACCCCGGCGGCGACGCGCCTTTACCACAGGATTTGGAGGTGTTGGGGAGATCTCTTCATCATGGGAGTCACACTGTGAGTTTGACTTCTGCCGAGCCAGGATCTGTCTGTTTTCCTCCTGTGAGAGAAGAAAGGGAGAGTGAGAAACTGGCTGTCATCTGAGTCTGATGGCTAAGACCTGTCAAGAGACTGAGGCGGGAGGATCAGAAAATTCAACGCCAGCCTGAAGGTGGGACCCTTGTCTCAAAAGTCAGAAGACCTGGGGATGTAGTTCAGTAGTAGAACACCTGCCTAGAATCCCCCAGTGAGGAACTGAGGTGTGTTTCAGTGGTAGAGCACCTGCCTAGAACCCCCAGTGAGGGGCTGGGGTGTGGCTCAGTGGTAGAGCCCCTGCCTAGAATCCCCCA
>NW_021627546.1:0-16189 GCF_004785775.1 Grammomys surdaster | reverse complement strand
GAGCCACACCCCAGCCCCTCACTGGGGGATTCTAGGCAGGGGCTCTATCACTGAGCTACACCCCGGCCCCTCACTGGGGATTCTAGGGGGACTCCTGGGAATCCTAAGCAAGTGCTCTACTGCTGAGTCATGTTTTCAGTCCCAGGCCTGGCTGGGTGTGGACCTTGTGCAGAGATGTGAACTGGTGAAAAATGCCCCTGCAGGGAGCGAATAAGACTCCACTTGAGCAGCACTTTCTAATATTTGAACTTCACACTGTTTGTTACTCTCATCTGGGAAATATATCCCACTGGAGACTCTTGGACATCAGTCCTGGCTTGAAGGGACAAAACAGAGAGCCATCCGAGTCCCCATTGGTCCTGGCCCCCAGACTCAATTCTCAAGGGTACATGTTTTGAAGTTCTTCCCCTAGGGATGCACAGGACTTGGTTTTACTCCACCAAAATGGTAAAACATCCACCCTGTGAACTGGAAATTTCTGGTTTGTTTGGAAAGTCGGTATGTCAAATGATGTTTTGCTGGTGCACACAAGTGACAAAACGTCTTCCTAAAGCAGATGCATGAAAAAGAACACGTGATGAAGGTGTATAAATATGACCCCACAGACAGTGGGAGCCAGAGCATTGGTTTGCTTTGTTCTGCCTGGCTAGTCTTCGCTGACAACACGCATGTGTTGTTGAGCTCTGCTTATGGTAACCCAGCCATTGAGAGAAACTCACTAAAGAACTGCTCACAAGGTTCCTGCCTCAGCGAGCCTTGCAGTTTCTTCAGAATTGAACTGCAGCTGCTGGTTCATGTGCGGGGTCTGTCTGCCAGGAGGACTGGTCTCAGCTGCTGATTTGTCTTTGCTGTTTGCTATGGAACTGAACTGCTAACAAAGAAAATTGAGTTCGCCCCCAAAGAACTATTGCTGAACAGGTTCACTTCCCCCATATCTTAGTAACTTTTTTCTTCTACTACCTCTGGTGGGTGGTGGGCTAGAGGAGAGGTTGAACATTTATTAAATGTAGGTTGCAAATATTCTCTGCCTACAATCCTGTGTGTGGTCCATGTCTAGCTTACATGGATACTGATATCATTCTGGCTGGGAAACTGTCTCCTTGAATGGTTTTAAAGACGCCAGCAGAGCTGCTGTGAGCTTATGTGCAAAGAGTCATATGGCAAGGGACTAGGGCAGTCTCTAGGGATAGAAAAAAAGGGGGGAGGGTGCAGATCTAACTGCTAGGAAGTGATACTACCAAAAAGTACAGGAAAATACTTGCCCTAGTCCTTCTTAGGAGAGGACCCTACACTGGCAGTGATGGGGCCTTCAGAAGACCATGTCGAGCTGTGCCTGGACATCAGCCTTCAAACACCATGAAATAGGTGCTGCTTCACAGCACTATTCTGTAGTCATATGTTACACAGCTATAGAACAGAGATCCAATTCAAAGCAGGAATCAACGAAGAAAAGATGCTGGGAGTGGGGCCTGCCTAGAATTCCCCAATAGGGGGCTTGGGTGTGGCTCAATGGTAGAGCACTTGCCTAGAATTCTCCAATGAGGGTTAGGGTAGCTCAGAGGTAGAACAATGGCTTAGCATATGCAAGGTCCTGAGTTCCATTTTTTGCATTGAAAAACAAACAAGCAAAAAAAGACTAATAAAAACAGTATAGGAATTCAACATATAATTTGAAGATAACTAAAAAACTATTAACATTAAGTGAGATTCCTATGTCCCTCCTTACTCAGACAGAATTCAAGTGAATAAAAAAATCTAAACAAGTCACAAGATTAAGAAAATTCATAATATTGCACTAGAAGTCTTTAAACACTACAGAAATCATAAGTATTAATGCTAGGTAATCTTATATATTAAAGTAAAATGTCTTATCATTAAAAAAAATTACATCGTTAGAATATGGTGGCTATCTTAGTCAGGGTTTCTATTCCTGCACAAACATCATGACCAAGAAGCAAGTTGGAGAGGAAAAGGTTTCTAATGCTTACACTTTCCACACTGCTGTTCATCACCAAAGGAAGTCAAGACTGGAACTCAAGCAGGTCAGGAAACAGGAGCTGATGCAGAGGCCATGGAGGGATGTTACTTACTGGCTTGCTTCCTCTGGCTTGCTCAGCTTGCTTTCTTATAGAACTACCAGCCCAGGGATGGCACCCCCCACAAGGAGCCCTCCCCCCTTGATCACTAATTGAGAAAATTCCTTACAGCTGGATCTCATGGAGGCATTTTTCTCAACTGAAGCTACTTCCTCTGTGATAACTCCAGCTTGTGTCAAGATGACACAAAACCAGCCAGGACAGTGGGACACACCTGTAAGCTCATCATTCCCAGGGCAGAAGGATCACAAGGTTAAAACTAGTGTGAGCTCCAGAAAAACAAACAAAAAACCCAAACATTTGAAAGGCAAAACAAGAACTATGTTGCTAGGCATGGTGGCTCATGCCTCTAACGGAAATAGAAACAGCAGGGGTGGGCATTCAAGGCCAGCCAGCGTTATATAAGATATTCTCTCTATAGAGTTGGTCTGGTGCTGCTTGTATTCAGAAGGAGGAGGAAGAAGGAGAGGGAGAGGGAGAAGGGGAGGAGGAAAAAAACAAAGTTTATATATACTTACATATATAATACTCATCACAAAAGGGTCATCTTTAACCTTCTTCGATATTAAATTAAATCTGATTAAATCTGCAGACACCATTTGTAAAAAGTATTTTATTTGTATTTTTAAGTTTTGTGTGTGTGTGTGTGTGTGTGTGTGTGTGCAGTGCCCACAGAGGCCATATCCCCTGGATCTGGAGTTAACAGTCAGTTAGGAGCTTTATGGGTACTGGGGAACTCAAGCCCTCTGCAAGGGCAGTATGCTTTAACCTATTGAAGAAAAATATTAATTTAAAAACAGGCTAGGAAGATGGATCAGTGGGTAGTGTTTGCTTTACAAGCATAAAGGCCTGAGTTCAGTCTCCAGAACTTACATAACAATAACAACAGCAACAACAACAACAACAAAAGTTGAGCAGTGGCACACACCTTTCATCCAGCACTTGGCAGACAGATGCAGAGACATGAACAGAAACCAGAAGAAGCCATCAGGGGTCAATTCTCACCCTTCAGAGCCCGTTCCCTCAGAGGCAGGGTTTCTTCTTGAGGCTGGGGCTAGCTAGTGTCTTGGCCTGGCTGGAACCCAGCAGGCCCTAGAAGTCAGTCCTCTTGTCTGCTCCCTTGGAGAATCTGTGGGAATGTGGCCTGTCATGCGGTGATGGGACCAGTGTTCCAGTCCTCAGGAAGGGCTCTTCCCCACTGAGCTGTCTCTCCAGCCCCACCTGTTTTTTTGTTTTGTTTTTTTGTAGTTCCACTTTAAATATTTATTGTGTGTGTGTGATTGTGCAAGCCCATGTATGTCACAAAAATATGCTAAGCAGTGGTGGCGCATGCCTTCGATCCCAGCACTCTGGGAAGCAGAGCTGGAGGTCAGCCTGGTCTATAGTGAGTTCCAGGACAGCCAGGGCTACACAGAGAAACCCTATCTCCAAAAAACAATTATCAAACCAAATAAAACAAAGAAAAAACACAAACATGGGCCTGGCGAGATGTCTCAGCACATAAAGGCACCTGCCACGAACCCTGATCGTTTGAGTTTGATCCCTGGTACTCAGGTGGAAGGAGAGAACCGGCTCCTGAGAATTGCCCTTTGACCCACACGGGCACACACCATGGCATGGGAGCACACATATCCAAGAACCTGACGATAAGGCTTGGGGGGAGGGGAGAAAACTCACGAGGTTTCATACTTGACATCTCTATGGAGATCAATTTATAGACATCTTTAAAGTGTGAATGCAAAGCTTGCCTTCTGTAGTGGCCCCCACTGACTAGCCCTCACGTGCGCTGGATTGTCTGTGCAGTCCGTCTTTTTGCACATCAGCCAGCACAGCTGTTTATGTGTTTATATTGCCTTCTTTGTAAAAATACATGAAGCCAGGAACACAGGGTGGGTGCTAAATAACCACAAAAAAGAGCTCCTAAGGTTATTGTACAATAGTATGTGGCTGTTAAAAAGATGAAACAATTCTGCATGAATTAAAATGAAACCATCTTTCTCTCTTTTTCTTCTGTCTTTTTTCCTTCTTTTTGAGCGTCAACATTTTGGGGTGGGTGATTCACTAAACAGCAATGTTACATAATCACCACCACCTACTTCAGAATCATTTTGCCCCCGACCATGCATATGCCTTCCCCGGCAGCCTTGGTCATCTGCCAGTGTTTCTGTCTCTGTGATGGATTCCTCCATCTGTTCAGGATTGGCAGCAGAGCCCGCCAGCCCTGTGACAGCTGCCCTCCCCTTCAGTCCAGTTACCCATGAAATAACTCAGATATACCTCACTCGCTCAGGTGCTTTAGCCCAAGCATACCTTCACCCTGAGGTGAGCAGCAGCAGCCTTCACCCTATCCCACTTTCCCCAGACTCGGTCCCCCCCGACCCCCGCCACCAAAATCACCACTCCGCGGCAGCCACAGGCCTCGCTCTTTCCCCACCCCACAATTTCAGGCGATGTTTCCACCAGGCAGAGCCTGCCCTGTTCCCATTGATCCTGTCTCTCTGTTCCACTGTCATCTGTTGTGTGGCTTTTCCCAGAGAGATGAACATATGTCTGTCTGTCTATCCATTCCAATGAGGACACCAATGGACAGATAGACCAAACTATCCAACTCGAGTGACTCGGACTGCTGTTTTAACTGGGATTACAGGAGTCTGGACAACTCAGAAGCCACAACACCATCACCATTCTGTCCTCAAAGAGGACAATACATAACCACCTTCAGCAAACCGGTGGCCGCCTACAAATCCTCAGAAGGGGCGGGGTCTCACAAGCCTCGCCCCTAGCAATCATTAACTGCCTATAAAACTTCAGAAGGGGCGGGGTCTCACAAGCCACTCCTCTCTAGCAATCATTAACTGTCTATAAATCCTCACAAGAGTGGGGCCTCCTGAGCCCCTCCCTCCCTGCCTCAGGACTGAAAGTTGAGGATCTAGTCTCGCGCAGGTCTCCTGGCGATCATGCTGCTGACAGATGAACACAAGGACTATGTGGAAGCCAAAGGACAATGGCCTGTATTGCACTACTATCCCTGGACCCTGGACAGGTGACTCCCCAATGCAAGGAGCAGCAGCACCTGCTTGGATGCTGTGGTGGTTTGAATGAAAATGGCCCCCACAAGCTTTATAGGGAGTGACACTATTAGGTGTTGGAGTAGGTGTGGCCTTACTGGAGGAAGTGTGTCATTGGGAGTAGGCTTTGAGGTTTCAGATGCACAAGCCAAGTTCAGTCCCATGCCCTCTTCCTGCTGCCTAGATGTAGAATTCTCAGCTTCTTCTCCAACACCATGTTTGCCTGGGTGTAGCCATGCTTCCTGCCATGATGACAAAGGAGTACGCCTCTGCGTCTTAGTTAGGGTTTTCCTGCTGTGAGCAGACACCATGACCAACGCAAGTCTTATAAAGGACACCATTTAATTGGGGCTGGCTTACAGGTTCAGAGATTCAGTCCATTATCATCATGGCAAGAACATGGCAGCATCCAGGCAGGCCTGCTGCAGGAGGAGCTGAGAGTTCTACATCTTCACCAGAAGGCTGCTAGCAGAATACTGACTTCCAGGCAGCTAGGACTAGGGTATTGGAGCCTATGTCCACAGTGACACACCTACTCCAACAAGGCCACACCTCCCAACAGTGCCACTCCCGGGCCAAGCATATACAAACCGTCACACTCTGAACCTGTAAGCCAGCCCCAGTTAAATGCTTTCCTTTATAAGAGTTGCTGTGGTCGCGGTGTCTCTTCACAGCAATGAAACCCTAGTGAAGACACCCACCTTTCACTCAGTCTTAGCTGAACAAGTGTCTCCCACAACCCAGTAAATGTATGTCAGGAAGACAATAAATGAATGAACCTGAGTTAATTTTTCCAAAATCTACTTACTGGTTGAGAAGACATATTTCTTAGAAGAGACGTGAGAAGCCCCTTTCCTTGCTTTTTCAGGGTCTTTAAAATATATGCAATGCAGGGAGTTAAGCAGAATAAATTTGGACAGCCTTGCTATATTTTGGCTGGAACGTAATTTAAAAGTGCCATATTTACGTTAAGATAGAAACCCAGTGTGGGGCTGGTGAGATGATGGCTCAGTGGCTAAAACTGCTTGCTTCCAAGCCTGGTGATTTGAATTTGAACCAACTCCCAAAAGTTGTCCTCTAAACATCATACATGTGCTATGACACACATACACACACACACACACACACACACATATACACATTAAAAAAAGAAGAAAGATATAAATCCATAAAGATGTCAACTCTTACGTGCTAGAGGCTGCAAGGTCATTAAGACTGCATCAGACTTGAGAGGAAAACATTTGTCTTCCTCCACAGGGTTGTTCTGTGGGAGCCAAGGGACAGACCAGCCTGTCCTCCCCCTCTCACTCGGCCATCCCCTCCTCAGATGGCTGATCTGTCCCACAATGGAGCACACATGGCAACTCAGGTGCACAGCAGCCAGTCCGCCATGCTGTTTGCCTTCTGAAAGCACGACTCGCCCATGAGACGGTGAGCCATCACTTCCTAAGGTTGACTCATCCTTCTCTGTGCATCGGGTCACATGTGTCTTCTTACCAGTGACAGACATCTTGGTTGTTCCATCTTTGTGAATAATGCTACACAGAACATGGGTGAGGGCGTGGCCATGCATCCATGACAGAGCACTAAGGCAGCTTTTGAGACACTGGGCCCCGTCTCCCAAGGCCAAATCAAACAGACAAAAGATGGTTGTGCAAATTATCAATTCAACTCCTAGGTTCTGCTTAAGTTACTCAGAAGAGAGTTGCCCGGCAGTGGTGGTGCACGCCTTTAATCCCAGCACTTGGGAGGCAGAGGCAGGCGGATTTCTGAGTTCCAGGCCAGCCTGGTCTACAGAGTGAGTTCCAGGACAGTCAGGGCTAGGTACACAGAGAAACTCTATCTCGAAAACCAAAGGAAGAAGGAGGAAGAAGGAGGAGGGGGAGGAGGAAGAGGAGGGGGAGGAGGAGGAGGAAGGAGGAGGAGGAGGGAGTTGCTATTGCTAAAGGTCAAGGCAATCCTGTGGGGTTTTTTTTGGTTCTCCTGTAGCTGTGAACTGATCCCAGGGCTACAGGGCTGCAAGACAAGAGCCCTAACAATGAGCAGTACCCTGGTGCCCATGTTTCCTATTCTAGAAAGGGTTTCTTCACAGCAGCCAAAAGATAAAAGCAACCTATACCCCAAGAGGTCAGCAAAACTGCACAGTATGCTCCATCCCTACAGAGGGCTGCAATCCAGCTCCAGAAGAGGACCAGGGCAGGAAGATACCTCCTCAGCTCCCTAGCTCCCTCCTTCAAAGAGGATGCTGGTTTGGACCACAAAGTGGGAAGCTTGGAGCAGATTCACCAGGCTGCCCCAGTACTGGAGAGTTCCAGCCAGAAGGTATCTTCCTTGTAAAGTTGTTCTTTGGAGCTTTGATGAGCCTGTTCTGGATGTGAAGCAGCTGCCAGATCTCTTCAACTCAAGGGCTTCAAGCAGCTTGGGCATACTCTACCACTTTCCACTGGCATGTCTGGAATCCAGCCCAGACACCACAGCAGGTCTGCATGCAGGGGGAAACTGTTGCTGGCTGCTTTAGCAAATACACTTCTAAGAGTTTTATTTATCTGACTTGTGTGGTTCCCTTCCATTTCTAATTAACTGAAGGTGTATTCCTGTCAATATCACCAAATGCTGCTAGCATCTATGGAATCAGCTGAAGATGACCTTGAAACCCGATCCTCATGAGTGCTTGGGGTTACAGGAATGCACCAGATTAAATAGTGCTGGGATAGAACCCAAGATTTCATGAATACTAGGCAAGCACTCTGCCACCTGAGCCGCATTCCCAACCCTGAGTTATTTTATTAACTTGCATCACTGTCGACTCAATCTGGTTATGTCTTAACCCTTTTTAAAAAATTCATGATCTTGCCAGGTGGTGGTAGTACAGGCCTTTAATCCCAGCACTAGGTGGGGGGGGGGCAGAGACAGGCGGATCTCTGTGTTTGAGGCCAGCCTGGTCTCCAGAGCAAGTTACAGGACAGCCAGGGCTACACAGAGAAACCCTGACTTTAAAAATATTAAAAATAAATAAATAAATAAAATTAGAATAATTAAATCTAGATTCACTTGTCCATGTTTTCTTTAGGATTTTGGGATCTGCACTCCTTTCAACAGCTCATCAGGACTTACGTCTTACGATCCTGTGAGACTGTAGGCATAATGCTGTCCTCATGGAATGAATTGGGAAGTATCCCCCTTCCAGCTTTCTTCAAAGACTATAATTGCCCATTAAGTGTTTGAATTTCTTGTCAGCAAAACCACCTGGGCCAGGCCTGGAGCGATGGCTCAGTGGTTAAGAGAACTGGCTGCTCTTGCAGAGGCCCTGGGTTCAGTTCCCAGCACCTACATGGCAGCCCACAACCACCTGTAGTATTCAGGGGATTAGATGTTCTCTTCTGGCCTCAAAAGGGCACTGAACACACATGGTACACAGACATACAAAATAAATCTTTTAAAAAAATATCTGTGGTACAATCTATGCTATGAGGAGCTTTTAAATTATAAACACCATTTCTTTATGTTTCTATTCTTTTATTTATTTATTTTTTGAGACAGTCTCATTATGCAGCCCGGGACAGAATAGCAACAGCAGCAGGCCATCGTCCTGCCTCAGCCTCAGAGCAGTAGGATCACAGGTGGGCAGCAACAAACCTGGTTTCTTGTGTTTGAATGTTTAAAGTTTTGTTTAGAGTGTGTGTGTGTGTGTGCGTGCGCGCACGCATGTGCACACGCACACACCCACGTACACGTGTGTGGATGTGTGTGTGTGTGCATGAGTGCATGTGTAGGTCACTGGACAACTTGTAGGGGTCAGTACTTACTTTCCACCATGTGAATCCTAGAAATGGAACTCAGGTTATCAGTGTTGGCAGCAAGCACTTTTACCTGTTGGGCCATCTTGCCGGCCCATGTGGTGTTTTAACCACTGACACCATAGGCTCCTAACTTACAAAGGGTGTTATAACGAGTTGCCCTTAAGATGACAACATGGTGACATGCTCAAAAACAATTCTGGCTGATGCTAGCACAACCAGTCATTCCTGGTTTGTGTGTTTGTGTGTGTGTGTGTCTGTGTGTGTATCCACACAAGTGATGAAAGCTCACAGAACTTTCAGGAGTTAGTTCTTGCTTTCAACCATGCTAAAACACTCTCTCTGGTTTGTTCGGTACTTGGCTGTAGCTGTTTCCTGAGTTTCCAGCTGACTCTCCTATCGCCACGCCCCACTTTACCCATGAGGTTACAGATGCACAGTATCACATCCAGCCTTTTATGTGGGTTTCAGGGAACGGTTTTGTGTAATGAGCACTTCTGCCCACTGTGCCGTCTAACCAGCTCTGTCTAACAGCTTTCCTGTTCCCATGATGCATCTTGCCCTTGCTCGCCTGTTGCCCACTGTGTTCTTACATTTCGAGGTTCAGCGTGGAGCAGAACAGCACACAGCCAGCACTTTCTAGGGCTCTATTTTATAATGTCTTTGGGCCGATCGCCACATTCAGTCCTGTTAGGGGCCACTCTGCACATTACTGTATCTAGGAGTGACAGAGATGCCTATCAGTGTGTTTGTCCATGTGCAGCCTGGAAAGCTTAAAATTTAACTTTCCTTTAAATATCTCTATAACTACTTTCTACAGAAACAACAACTACTCCAACTACTCCATGTTAAATGTTTTTTAATGTTTCTGGGCTAGTGAAATGGCTCAGCAGGTAAAGGCACCTAATGCAAGCTAGATGGGCCTGAGTTCACTCTGTGACCCATACAGTGAAAGAACTCAGTCCTGCAAGTTGCCCTCTGACACACACATACACACACACGCAGAAAGAATGTAATTATGTAATTTAAACATTTAGGTATGTTATTAGCATGTATTATACATTTCATACATGTACATGGTGTACTTCAATCCAATCTGCCAACGTCATCAGTCTTATCCACCTTCCACAACAGTTTTTGCTTCAACTATCAATAGTTAAGCGACCACACGAAGCGGGGGTGGAGGTCTGCTGTCACTGACAGAAACCCATTTGAGTGAAGTCTGTGATGACTAGCTTGGCTTATGAATCTGGAGGCTGAAGGCCAAGATGTTGCACCAAATGGCCGTTGAGCTGGTCGGGAGAATTCCGAGGTAGCATCAACATCACTTGACAATACGAAGAGGGTGTTTCTGTTATGGTTTGGTATATGCAATATTTCCACAGCCTCCTGTTGGCACATTTGGTCGCCAGCTGGTGGTACTATTCTGGGATGTTCTGCAAACTAGGATGGGGAACTAAAGTAAGACATCACTAGGGGCACAGGTCCTGGGACCTTTCTTGCCTTCTGACTCTGCTTTCTGTTTGACAAAAGGAGACTAATTCCCTCTGCCATATATCCTTGTTGCCATTATGGTCTTTCTAAGCCATGGAACCGAGCATGTATAGGCCCAAACCTCTGAACCCATGAGCAAAATCAACCCTTTTCACTTTAAGCTGTTCCTGTCAAGTATTTGGTCACAGCAGTGAGAACACTCTATGTATGCGCATTCTCATGTGTATGTATGTGTGTGTGTGTGTGCGTGTGCGCACATGCGTGTGTGTTTGTTTCTTGTGGTGATTTAAGTGGGGAAAAATGTCCCCCATTGGATCTGGTATTTGAATACCTGGTCCCCAGTTGGTGGCACTGTTTGGGCAGGTAGAGTAGGAACCTGGAGGGCAGGCAGTAATGCTGAGAGTAAAGCAGACTATGGAGGCCCAGCTCAGGAATAAATTTCAAAGTGAATGGACTAATTTCTTTGGCAGAGCACGTTTCAAGACAGCACAACATTGAATCTGGAGCGTGATTGTTACTGGTAACACTTATGCCATTAGGAAGAGGCCTGATCCACACTAGATCAGAGGGAAGGGTGCACTCGGGAGATGACCTACCCAGCTAAGCTTTCAGATTGTGAAAGCAAAAGGCTTAAGTTTTCTACTCTCAGAAAACAATAACGGCAGCTGGAGGAATGGCTCAATGGTTAAAAGTATGGGTTGCTCTTCCTAAGAAACTGGGTTCAATTCCTATCACCTACATGGTGGCTAACAACCATCCATTTTTGGAGAACACAATGCCCTCCTCTGGCTTTCCAGAGCACCAGGCACACTCAGGACACACAAGTGTGCATCAGGAAAAACACCTATACACATATTTCTTTTAAAGTAACAAACAAAAGCCATGGCAAATATGATTCAAGGGGGACAGGGTTTGTCCCAAGCATTTGACAGTGTCCTCCAGGAGGCCCTGAGAGACCACCAGGTGAAATTGCAGATGTGAAACCTAGGTTGGAGCCCCTAGGAGAGGTCAGAGCCGTGGGCTGTCTGAGAGATGCAGAAAAGGAATGGGAGTAGTCCAAGAGACGAATGCTACAGGCAGCACAGCTGGAGCTGCAGTGCCCTTTCACATCAGATATGGAGCCATAGGATTTGGTGTTTGCCCTACTGGGTTTTGGTCTTGCTTTGGTCCAGTATTTTTGTCCTAAACCCTTCCCTTTGGAATGGTAATGTATATTCTGTATATACGTTGGAAGTACGTAATTTGCCTTTTTTTACGATTGCCTTGAGTCCTAGAAGAGGCTTTGGGCTTTTAAAAGTGTTTAAAACTATAAAAACTATGAGGGCCTTTCAGGTCGAACTAAATGCATTTTGTATTACGATGTGGCCATAGGATCTGTAACAGAAGTGAAATGTGTGGTGTAAGTGAAAAATGTCCCCAATAGGCACTGATTATTGATGGTATTTGAGTATTCTTAGAAAGGTGGTCCTTACTGGAGGTAGTATACTTGGGGCATGGGGGTGGGAGTGGATTTGAGAGCTAAAAGCCCTAGTCTGCTTCCAGTTTGGTCTCTGCTCTGTTTGCTCTCAGCTCCCTGCTCCTGACATCATGCTGGCTATTTGTGGCTATGCCTCCTCACCATGATGGGCTCATCCCACTGGAACCACAAGCCAAAATAAACCCTTCTGTAAGCTGCGGTGGTGGTTTGACTAGAGATGGCCCCATAGACTCATGTGTTCGAATACTTAGCCCATGGGGAGTGGCATTATCAGGAGGTGTGGCCTAGTTGGAGGAAGTGTGTCACTATGGCTCTGAGATCTCCTATGCTCAAGCTCAATCCAGTGTGGCACACGGACCCCTTATACTGCAGTGGGTCAAGATGTAGAATTCTCCAGTCCTCCAGCACCACGTCTGCCTGAGTGCAGCCATGCTTCCCACCATGAATGATAACGAACCAAACCTCTGAAACTGTAAGCCAGCCCCAATTAAATGCTGTCCTTTATTAGAGTTGCCATGGTCATGGTGTCTCTTCATAGCAATGGAAATCCTAAGACAGTTGCCTTGGTCATGGTGTTTTATCACAGCAACAGACAAGTGACTAATACAGCTCTTCTCACAAAGCCTCCAGGGTTCAGTCACAGGACTCCTCCCTGGTGACCATATCTAAGTCCCATCACTTTCCTAGGCTCTGTCACAACTGCATCATCATCTCACCTCTTTGTATAACACAACGGGATTAAACTTCAGTATCTAAAACTGGGAAACACTTGTTACATTCTGCCACATGTGGCCAGCAAGTACTCTTTAGCCATTCGGCTGTGCTCCCCAGTTGTCTGGCAATCAGTTTTCTGTTTCCACTGTGCTTGAAGAACTTCCTTTAGACATCCCTTGCAGGTAGTTGTGTTAGCAGCAAGTTCTACTGGCTTGTCTTTTTCCCTGAGAATGTCTGACTCCCCCTTCATTTCTGAAGGATATTTCACTTGACAGAATTCACAGTTAACAGTTTTCTTTACAAGCGTGAAGAATCCTGTGCCCTTCCTTCTGGCTCCTGTAGCCCTAGAGAAGCAGCCAGATCTGGTTTAGAATACCTCTCCCCTACCTGCACTGTGTCATTTTTCGTTGACAGGCAAGGTTTTTCCTTTTCTCCTGTTGCCAAATGCTTAACTAAAGCCAGGTGTGATGGTTCATGTCCGTAATCCTAGCACTTGGGAAACTGAACACGACTGGCTCACATTCAAGGACAGTCCACAGTGTAAGACCTTGTTTCAAAAATATAGATAAGGTCAGGTGTACTGGTGCATGCCTTTAATCCCAGCACTCAGGAAGGAGAGAGGCAGGCAATCCTCTGAGGTCAAGGCCAATGTGAGCTAGCTAGCTCCAGGTCAGCCTGGCATACAGACAGAGTGAGTCAGTTTCGCACGCTCTCTCTCTCTCTCTCTCTCTCTCTCTCTCTCTCTCTCTCTCTCTCTCTCTCTCTCTGTGTGTGTGTGTGTGTGTGTGTGCGCGCATGTGTGTTACATGCACACCAATGGCAGGACAGATAACAGAGAAACCAAAAGGTTAATTATGATGTACCTTGGTACGGGTTGCTGGCAGATTTACCCTATCAAGGCTTACTCGGCCTCCTGCATCTGAATCTTCTTTCTTTGACAGGAGGTATCTACAGCCATTACTTCTTTTAGCCCCACAACTCTGCCTTAGTGTTCTGGAGTGCTGATGAAATATAAATTATCCCACAAACTTCTGAGACTCGGGAGTTTTATTTTTATTTGAGATAGGATTATATTCAGCCCAGAACCTTCCATCCTTCTGCCTCGGCCTCCTCAGCGCTGCAATTTCAGGCGTACGCCACCAAACTTGGCTTAGGCTCAGACTTTGTACTATTTTCTTTGTTCTTCGGTTCCAAGAAAGTTCTAGCACTCCAGTCTACCACTGTATCCTTTTAATGATGGACAGTGTTATTCTGGTTGTTTTCTCAAATCCTATAATTTCAACTTGGTGCTTTACAATTTCTTTTTCTTTGCTATTTTATTTTCAATTTTAAATGAGTTTGTAATCACTTTTTCTTCTAATTACTTCTGAAAGTGATTTTCATGGTTGCCGACAAGTCTTGGCAGATGGCTCATTTTGGCATCCATCTCAGTGAGCAGTCTTTTTACATTCACGCTGTGAATGTTCTTGGAATGATAAGCGTTTCTTTTCAAATGTATGCCGGACATTTGGGTTATTCTGTTTGGAGACTCCTGGTTCTATTTAAATCTTCTACGTTAGCAGACAGCTAACTGCTACTGCCAGTGTGTGGATGTATGTCACATGTACAATCTGGCCTGCCTCTGTGGCCTCTTGTTCCAATGTTGGCTTTGTCTTTGGAATCTTCCTCTTGCTCTCCTGGTCTGCTTGATTCTCTGGCACAGGTGGGGCAACCCAGTCCCTGCTGGTGTCATCTGCAGGGTTATGAAGGTGTGTTTTTGGGGTCCATCCTGAAGATGTGGGTCTCCCTGCTGACAGGTAGCTTCACAACATTACCTATGTGGTCCCCACTGGTACCCCCATGTGCAGGCAGGGTCAGGTGAGCCTACGGGTGCTGTGACACTGTCACTGGGGACAGACTGTGGACTGGAACTGGAGCATTGTTCAAGGTCTCTGTTGAGCATTGCTCTAGGTCTCTCTTGCCACTGGCCAGAGAGAGAGGGATTCCACTGGCCAGACAGAGGGGTTTTCCCAGAAGACTTGCTTCCATCTGTTGGCCATTGTGTGTAGTAGGCCTCTCTGGGGCCCTGGCTCAGAAATCAAAGAAAAAGGAAACTCAGGGACATAGCTCCAGTTCTGAGTTCTGGGCCAGTGTACTTTCAACTCTCAAGTCCTTTTCCTACTGGCTGTTACTTGTGGGGTATTTGGTTATATTTAGATGGAAGGAACAGGAAAGGTGAACTCATTCTTGCTCATAGAACCTACAAGCCATTCCTGCTGGCCTACCCCAGCCTGCACAGCAGCCATAGGCATCCCTAAAAGTGCAGACTTAGCATCCAGTGCTCTGATGAAAGCATCTTCCTTGGCTCCCTGCAGAGAGACAAAGGCCATCTTGGCTGTCCTGCACGTCCCCCTGGTCCCTACAAGACACATCTACAGTTCTCCTTCCCCTAACAATTCCCCTGGCCACAGACAAGTGCCCTAAGCTCCAGCTTCCTCGGCAGACCCCAACCCGCACATGCCGGGATGCTGGAGAAGGAGATGAAGTTGGGAGGGCTGCTTCCCTGGGCTTCATGTCTGCCCACCTAACATTTACAAAGCCTTCTCACCGCTTGCACATCTATGCCAAATTCCCCTTAGGAGAACAGGAGCTAACCCCAATGTCTCAATCTTGACATTTGCAAAGATCCTGTCTCCAAACACAGTCACACTCTGATGTACTACGCTAGACTTTGACATAGGAATTTGGAGGAACACCATCCATGACACCTCTAACACCAGGCCTTTGCTCAGCCAATCACCACTCTTCACAACTCTTTTGCTACCCCCAGCCATTTTACAGGGTTCCCTAAACCTTCCACACCACATTCAAAACACCTAAGGCTCACCTGTTCACACCAATTTCCCATAAAACTAATGTCAACAACAAAAAGGGCCAAATTTGTTATAAAACCCAACCCCTAACATCACAGGCCTGTTCCCAGGTGTGATGTGTCTGGATGCTCAGGTCTGGAAGCACCCACTCCCTATTCTGCTTACTGAGAAAGTCATGCAGCACGGAGTCAGGCTCAGCGTCAGGACTAGGAAGTGCCCAGTAGGGGCCCTGACAACTAGCAATACCATCTCTGTCCCCCTAAAATACTTCCAGCCATCGAAGATACTCCATATCTACTAAGGTAGGACCCGTATGGTAGATCCACACCTGCCTTCTGAGTAACCCGGTAAGGATCACCCATATCTACACCATTAGAAAGAACCTCAGCTTAAGCAGGCCCTAGGGAAAGGAACCTGAAGGTGCAGGCAAGCGGAAGCTTAGCCGCTCCGGCCAAGTTCCAGACTCAGGGACAGGCCAGCCCCACCCTTGGCCCCGCCCCCAGCCATTTGCCACGCCCCAAGGCCTGCGTCCCACCTATCAGCTCTTGCCTCAGGCCCTTCATTCCTCACGCTTCACCCTACTCAGACCCCCACCCCACCCTCGAGCTTTATGCCCCTTCCCCAAACCTGCACCCCACCTATTGAACCTTGTCTGCCACCCGCGCGGTCCATGCCCCGCCCACCTACCCCC
>NW_021627545.1:0-5718 GCF_004785775.1 Grammomys surdaster | reverse complement strand
GGGCTCCACCTGCCACCTCCTGCAACGCTCCCCAAGTCCACGTCCCGCCAGTCTGGTTCTTTCCCCTCCCATTACCCCTTATTCCCCTCTCTTTACACTAAGCCCCTCCCCAAGAGGCCCGTGTCCCGCCCACCTCCCCCTCGTACCGCCCACTACCTCTTCCACCCAAGGCCCTTACGGAGCTCGCTGCCTTCTCCCTCGCCCCACCCTCGACTCCGGGACCCAGCCAATTACACTTTCTCTTCGCCCCCTCTCTCGTCCTCCTGCCCGTCACTCCGCCCTCTAAGCCCTTTGTCCGCCCACTTCCCCTGGCCCCGCCCTTTACCGCTTACTCCCTGCCCTTCTCCCAGCGTCCCTCCTAAGAGGCGCACATGCTGCCTCGAGCAACCGAGTCAGCCGGAAGTCTTGCCGTAAAGCGTGCTACGACCATCGTGCTAGCGCCGGTTCCCTTGGAGACAGGCAACGCGCTCAAGATGGCGGCGCCGGCGGAGGCGGAGGTGGCCGCGGGCTTCACCGAGGCGGCTGAAGCAGCGGAACTGACCCGCGCGCTAGGCCGCCTGCTACCGGGGCTGGAGACCGAAAGTAAGCTGGGGCGGCGGCGCGCTCTCGAGGCTCTGGAGCACGCACTGGAAGAGGCGGTGCGGCCCGGAGCGGATTCCGCTGCTTTCCAGGGCCCCTGGGCTCGTCTCCTGCTGCCGCGCCTGTTGCGACTTCTGACCGATCCGGCCGAGGGCTGCCGCGCGTTGGCTGCTCACCTGCTGGACTTAGGCCTGCGCCGCGCCGCGCGGCCCGGCGACGCTCTGCCGCGCCTGTTGCCCGCGCTCACCGCGCGCCTGGCCCGACCTGAACCCACGCGGCCGCCTCCTGAACCCTGCGAAGAGCTGCGTCTCGCCCTCGTGCAACTGCTCCACTTGGCCGTGGACCTGGGCGGCGCCGCGCTCGCACCCCACCTGGACGACGCGGTGCGCGCGCTGCGGGGCGCGCTGCTCGATCCCTTCGCCGCGGTGCGCCGCGAGGGTTGCGAGTGCGCAGCCGCTCTGGCGCGTGCCACTCCGGGTGAGCGTCGGATCTCGTTCCCTGGGTACCTAGATTTCCTTATGCAAAGGTTATGGGACTCACGTGGAAAAGGACACCTCAAGATTGTGAACTTAGTTTCTCCACTCCAGTGTCTTCTGTGTCTCTGACTCAGGTCACTAACTTCCTGGGTGAAGGGAGACTTCTCTCCACCTCCCTTTCGTTTATTTCTAACATTCTAACAGCTCTGCTTGATCAGAGCCTTCCTTCCCTTTTTGCCTTCTAGGCTAGAGTTTGGACAAATAAGAGGCCCTGCTGATAGTTAAACTGAAAGTCTTCCTGGGAGGGAGCCAACCTTGTAATAGATGTACATGTCCCCCTGGAGGCCTGGGCAGCTCCCAGCACCACTGGAGAGGAAAAGTGGGAGTTGAGGCTAGCAAGGCTGGTTTACTAGTCCAGAGGAAGGTTTGACGGTAGCCACAGAACAGGGCCCCGTGCAGCTGTATCTCATAACCAGTGCTCCCTATCCCGCAGACCACTTCCACATGCAGTCGGAGTCCCTGATAGGCCCCCTGATGCAGACCGTCTCCCACCAGCACTGGAAGGTCCGGGTAGCCGTCATCGAAGCCACGGGCACTGTGATCCAGTTTGGCAACGGGAATTCGGTGGATGATGTTCTTTCTCACTTTGCTCAAAGACTCTTCGATGATGTCCCTCAGGTACTGGGGTTGTTCTGCCTGACAGCCTTCAAACCATGTGCTTCTGTTAATAGAAGTGTCTCCATGTGCTCACCCACTGAGAGAATTTCAGTGCAGAGAAGGACAGAGCGGAAGTCCAGTGCTGGGGTAATCCATGCTGGTGGGTCGGGAAGCCTCTGAGGAGGCGGCAGACAGAAGCCCTCCAGGTGTAGACACAGCACTGGCTTTAAGAAGGCAGAATCCAGATCACAGGCGTGTCTGTGTCTCAGATCTGCTGTTGTGGCTTATGGTAATGTCCCTACGGAGAAAAGACTGGTAGTCAGCAGGCTCTGTCTCCAAGGGAGGAGGAGTAAGTGAAGGGGGGCACATGATCCTGATTAGGTGGGGAGGAGGGGCAGCGGGCAGCATGCTCCAGAAGAACTGAGAGCTGTCCCCATCACGGTCATTCCCGTTCTCGTATTGACCATCAGACTCTCCACACAGAGAGTTGTGTTCAGGTGGCAGTATCCCCTCCCTGTGATGACTAGGTTGGCCTGACTGTATCAGGACCCTCCTGCCTCTGCTCCAGGTTGTGTCGTCACTTGTGCAGGTGCCAGCCTACAGTGGATGCTGCCCACGTCCCACCGCAGGCTCCCAGCACAGCCTTTTATCTTGTTTATTTGTATACCTCTCTTGTCACATCACAATTCACATGCATGTGACTCGCCCACTCACCGTGCTCAGCAGCTTTGTAAAGGTTTTGTAAAGCATGAATTGAGTTTATAGTCTCAGGGTTGGGACTGTAGCTCAGGCATAGGGCACACTTGCTCGGCATGGACGAGGTGCTATATTCCATCCCCTGTACTACACACACAGCACTGTGAGTTACAGCCACACTGTTGTCACAGTTGTTTTCAATACCCCATTTATCATCATCCCAAACAGAAACCCTAACCAGTAAGCACCAGTTCCCCATATATACCTCTACCCAAACCCTGGTGAGGGCTGATGTTTCTGTCCCACATTTGCTTTCTGTAGAATTCTCAGGGAGTTCTGTCACGTGTCATACAAGGTGGTTTCTATCATCACTGCCACCCATGCAGCACCCAGATATCACAGTGACAAAGAAGACTGCAAACAATATCTTGCTAGGGGGTGGTGAATCCACCAAGGACAGAGCTAGTGGGTGGCATGAACTTCTGGATCAGCAGAGGTCCTCTCATTTGTCAGAGGGGGTGCTATGCCCACCCCTGTTTCAGGACTAAACATCCCCACAGCAGGACTCTGAGCCACCCTTCCTAGGGACTCTTGAGTAAAGCTTCTCTGTTGTCTGGTGGCAGGTCCGGCAGGCAGTGACGTCGGTGGTGGGGGGATGGCTGCTGAATCTCCGTGACCGCTACTCCTTCTTACACAAACTCATCCCACTTCTGCTCAGCAGCTTCAGCGACGAAATGCCTGAGGTCCAGTAAGTTTCGCCGGGCAGCTGGCTGCCGTGGTGCCCCCTAGCCCTCCAGGGTCATGCTGATTTGAAACAAGAGCTTCTCCCCAGTGGCAGTTCTCTGCTCTAGAATTGCCCAAAGAGTCTGCCCATCCCCTTATTTCGTGTGCTATGTGGTCCTGTGTCATATGAACTATCTCCAGTCATTAAGACCCTGTTGGGTCCATAGGTGGACATCAGGCCTCTGCTGGTAGTGTCACCATGTAGTCAGAGCTGGTCAGAAGGCCACTCCTGCCAAGTGATGCCATTTGCCTAACCCTTCTCCCCCGCCCAGGAGGTGTTTCCTTGAGGCTTCTGTAGTTAGGGCCTTCATGGAAGGGGTCTCATGGCACCCAGACCTCACTGCCACTCCTGCGTTTCTATGTTGCAGGCAGATAGCCACTAGCCTCTGGGAGAAGGTCGGGCTGCAGTGGCAGGAGGAGAACGAGGCAGATCTAAAAGACAAGCTGGACTTTGCTTCGCCTCCTCCTCCCAACTACCCTGAGCACGGTGAGTGGTACTGCTGAGGGACACAGCAGATGGGTGGTCCATGATGGGCATTTGTTCTTGGCCCTGGAGAAGGCACTGGCACCTGAGGTGCTGCTGGGCCCAGTGTTTGCTAGGTCCCTGTTTGGAGATCACAGAGAAGGGTGCCTCCTTCCCTGAATGGCACGCAGATCCAGGTGCTACCAGCCTCTGCCCTCTGTCTCTCAGGACTTAACCTTTTCCCACCTCTGGACCCTTTTTAAAGAAGGAGAGGACTTCCCAGAAACATCCAGATGTGCTGTCAGCTGTCCACAAGTCCCTTCTAAGCATATGCAGGGACCTGTAGCTGGGGCAGGCTTCTGCCTTTCATTGAGAGCCAGCTAAGCCTGCAGGTCATGGATGAGTGCCATTTGTCTTCCCATGTGTGTTCTGCACTAGAGCATGGTCTTTTGTGACCACTAGGGCCTGCTGTCCTCACATCGTCCGTAACTCAAGCAAGCCCATGTTTGTGCCTGTCTAGCAAGCTCAGCTATGAGGAAGGTCTCTGGCCACAACCCACCTGCTGTCCCGTGGGCTTTGAGACCTCCTCTGTTTTCAAGCAAGCTTATCTCTCAAAACCAAAAACCAATCAGGATTACATCCTGACAAGAACAGAAACGTAACCAGTGAAGGCACTGTCCCCTAGCTCCTGGGTGGCGTCTTCCTAGCCTCAGAGGAGCGACCGGCTCCGGTGGCTGTGGACATAGTAGTGATGCTGAGGCTGCTCCTGAGTTCTGTGCTGCTGAGGTACTGAGTCCAGGCCTCTGGTTAGCCTCCCCTTCCTGTCACGGTCCCTGCTTCTGAGGGGCTTCCCTGTCGGGAAGCTGGCAGAAGGGAACCACTCCAGTTCTGAGAAAGGCACCAGTAGCAGTTGTAAGCTGGGTTTGTTTCCAATTTGATAGGTCAGTTTAAGAGTGCAGTTTACCAGATGTAGAACTGAGTTGTGGAACTGTTGTAGAACTGTTTGTGTGTGTGTGTGTTTATCCTTTTCGTGTGTGAGATAATCACACGTGTGATACCCTGAGCTACATCCCCATCCCTTGGTTTTCGTGCGGCAGCCGAGCAGCTCTGCCCTTGCTGTCCAAGGTCATGCCACACGGCTGACAGGGAGTCTGGTGGTGTCTGCAGGACAGACTGGCCTTGAAGTGCAAGGAAGTCCCTACCTCGACTGTAACAGATCTTGCTGTCAGGGGCAAGGAGAGTGTGGGAGGTAGTGACTGTCTTGCAGAGATACCACATTTGACTTGTGCTAAGTGAGGGGCTTGACTGTAGGGACTTGGAGGCCATACTTGCAGGCCCTTTGTCTGCACTGAAAGCCTTCCCATGCTCAGATCCTGGAAGCCTCCCTTTGCATGCAGGTTAGGGACAGAGGCTTGTCTGTGACAGTAGTTACAGTAGGCATCTCAGTGGTTAGGGACAGAGGCTTGTCTGTGGCAGTAGTTACAAGCATCTCAGTGGTTCTGCACTGTAAGATTGGCTTCTGCTCAGAGCTCACTCTCCATCTGAACAGGGTGGGTGTAGAATTGAGTCACAGGCCAGCAGCACAGCACTGGGTCTCAGGAGCTTTGTCACTTCCCTCTGAAGGTCCCAGTGTCGAGTTCGGATTAGAAGCTCGAGTTTTAAGGATTGGGCAGCAGCTTGTCCATCAGGCCTTACCATGTGTACTCACGCCCTCACCCTAGTCCTTCTTGCTTTTGCCCCTCCCGCTCCTGAACCTGGCCTCTGCCTACTGTCCTGGGACCTGTGTTGTCTTTGTCCAAGAGGCTGTGTACAGATATCCTTTACATCCCTAAAACTGCCTGTAAGAGCTATGGGTTTATGAACTTCGTCAAAAAACATGTCTGAAACTGAGAAGGGATGGGTCCATCACTGGGTCATCCCTGGTGCCTTCCTGGCTGCAGCCACTCTGTTTTCTAGGTGTCAAGTCATGCTCTCTTGTGGAGAGACATCTCTGCTTGGGGCACTTCATCTTCTTGTCAAATCTTAGCCCCGTCACTGCTCCTAGCAGTGACCCTCAGTGCGTCT
>NW_021627544.1:0-5672 GCF_004785775.1 Grammomys surdaster | reverse complement strand
GCCACACCCCAGCCCCTCACTGGGGGATTCTAGGCAGGGGCTCTACCTCTAAGTTATAACCAAAGCTCCCCACCCCATTTCTTAAAGATGAGGTCTCTCATACAGTTCTGGATGTATTGAAACTCTCTGTGTAGACCAGGCTGACCTCGAACTCAACAGAGATCCACCTGCTTCTTCCTCCCAAAAGCTGGGCTTTAAAGGCATGCATCACAATGGCCAGCATCAAAGCTCAATCTTTTTTCTTTTTTAATTTTCATATAGGGTCTCATTAAGTTTCCAAGCCTTAAGTTCATTCTGTAACCCAGGCAGGTCTTGAACTAGCAATCCTCCTGCCTCAGCCTCCTGAACTGCTAAGATGATTGGCCTATGTCATGAGGTCAGGCTAAGCTTGTGTTATACTGGTTTTTTTTTTTTTAGATAAGCTAAGTGTTGTACTGGTTTTTTGAGATAGGATCTAACTAGGTAGCCCTGGCTCTTCTGAAACTCATTACATCATAACCAGGCTAGCCTTGAACTCACAATGATCCACCTTCTGCCTCCCAGTGCTGAGATTAAAGGCTTAAGTCACCAAGCCTGGTTTAGATTTAACTAATGACTTACCATGTCACTCTATCCTGATAGCTCCAGGAGACAGAGAAGTTCATCAGCCATAGCTTTAAGGGGTGTGAAATTGACTGGCTGGCTCAAAACCAGGAGAACCGACTAAACTGTTCCCACATATAACAAGGCAGCTGTACACCTCCACCTGCATTATTCTACAGTGCTCCTTGCATCAGACCTATGGCTACTCCAGTCCTCAGTTTCCCAGAAATGGTGGCACTTGTTGTCAGAGGTGTTCATGGCTACATAACGAATGGCTCCACAAACTTAAGAGGCTCAAAAAATTTGTTATGACTTCATGATTCCTGGAGCTCTGAATTTGGGATGGGTTAGTTGGGCCCACAGAAGGGTTGAATGAACCCACGAAGGAGGTCAAGAGACCACATGGCTCTGCCTCCGGGTACCATCTGCAAGCCGATCACTCACAAGTGCATAAAATCCCAGAAAGGGCGTAGATGGCTGGGGACTGCCTGACCGCTAATTGCTGGGAGACCCAGAACTCATGGCCATTCAGTACAAAGCCCCGGGAGACTGCCCATCCCCCTTAGAACTGTCAAGGGCCTATAAACCAACAGAACCTCCCATGAAGGGACATTAGATGTGCTATGGGACAAAAAGCAAGAGCCCTCTGAGTCAAGAGAATGGCTTCCTCGGTAACGGAAGTTCCAGGAGGACAAACCTTGTTTGTTATCCTCTTAAAGGATATCCCCACCAAAGGACACCCATCACCCAGCTCTCTGGAATCACAGGAGACTACTGCAGCTTCTAGTTTAGGGCAGAGAAGGGTTCCACTTATGCGGCCCAGTTGCCCCATCAAAGCCTGGCTCAAGTCCCCCACCCTATTCCTTGGCTGTATACCTATAATCTGGGGAGCATGCACTGTATGCTTGGAAGTTCCAAGACCTAAAACAAACACACGGGGAAAGACTATTAGGGTAGTGCCTGGCACAGGTTAGCACAGAACAGAGCTGGTGGAGAACAGCTAACCCAGCCAGCCCTCACTCCCGCCTCCGCCCTCCCCACCTTCAGGAACTCCCACCTTTTAGAGTAGACCTTCCAGGACCTCCCCCAAGGGCAGTATGAACCATCCACCTCACCTGCCTTGGGCTCTGGACCACAGAAAATTCATCCTGGTGAAGTGATGAGAACAAGAGAGGGCTGACCACTGTGCCCTAGACCTAAGCTAGACAATCGTAGGGAGCCTAGGTCCAGAGTTGTGTGTGTTGGGAAGGGTATCTGAGAAGGCTTCCAGGGAGAGGCAGCTTTTAAGGTTATCTGTACTCTCCAGGGCAGGAGTCTTCCTCCTTCTCACCATTCTCCCCTCTTCCTCAGGGAAATCAGATCTCAGGGACCTTCCAGAACAGCAGCTCAGCGGGTGCCCTCCCTGCCCTGGGGCCACTGGGCTGTGTCACCAGTCTGGAATGCACTTTCAATTCCCCTGCCCTCTCCTGTCCTGCCCTCTCCATTAGAGGCCAGCTCATCATTTCCCTATGGAGAGGTGGGGGCTGGAACAAGGAATCTAAGGGCTCTCAGGATCTGGGGTGTCCTGGAGGCAGGAGGAGAGAGTGAACTTCTTCCAGGTCCAGTCCCTCCAAGTTCCCTCTCAGCCCTCTGGGGTGAATAAGGAGAGATGACTATTGTGACTTCCCAGAGATAGAACAGAGACGGATAGCCACCAAGGACTCCATCTTAGATACATTCCAATCTTCCAACTGTGCCTCAGGTTTTTTGGTGTCTTCTCTGGAGAAGGAGTCCACTGGAACCATCAGCAGTGTTTCCTTATGGGGGACACTGTTGTCTTTCTGCATTGGAAGCAAGATTTCAGTGGTTCCTAGAGTGTCCTTGACCTGTCAATTTTCATAGGTCCTCTGAGGCTCCCTTGGCTGGTCCTTGGTCCCTAGTTCCTCATCCTTGGATGGGGGGAGGGGTGGATATGGTTCAAACATCTCAAGTAGAGTCCACTTGGAAATCTGCTGTGGCCTTTCCTGCCTCCTCATTTCTGGCCCAGCAACTGTCAGCAAGAGAGGTGGCCTGGACAGCCTTGGGCAGCCCTGGAGGATAGCACCTTCTATGAATAGAACCCCACTTGCCACATACCCTTCTCACCTGGTCCTCAGATGCTGAGAGGCTGGCATTGCCGATGCCAGGTGACCATCAGTCTGAATAGGGGGACACCAGTGAGGCCTCCCATCTCTTTCTAGTTGGTGAGCACCCTGTAGTGTGTGTGAGGGGTGGCGTTAGCTCCAAGAGATATTTAGAGCCACAGTGCCCCATATGCTCTGACACCAGGGTCCTCAGACCGGATGAATTTCACTGCTCACATGCTCTGCTAGTCTTGAAATCCTGGACCACTTTCTGAGAAATGAACTTCCATTTGAACTTCCCATCACTTCAATATCATTGTCTGATAGGCCTCTGGGCTCAGGCTTCCAAAGCAGGGCCATGCCCACCTCCGTCTCCCAGCTCACAGTCAGACACGGACAAAGACATCAGGAGGTATCTGGTGATGCTGTGTAGTGCCCTCTTCCCATCCTGAGGGTTTTCATCCTGTGGTTTGATGGGTGCAGGGCACAGAGGTGGGTAGGAGAAACACCTCAAAGACTCCAAAGTGGGCTGCAAGGACAGGCTTCCTTGTGGCAGATGTAGGCAGATGTAGGACCCTGAGTCATGGCCAGCCCACATAGCTTGTACACAGCTCCCCTTGGTGCCCATCACTGTCTCATACTGCCTCCTACTCTTCCTAGGGACTCCCAGGAAGCATGATAGCCTCCCAGGGGAAACCTGGCTGGGCTCCAGTGGGTAGGGCTCCACTCATAAACAGTTTTATGGCCCTAGGGAAGGCAGAGCTGGCCAGGACGTGCTGGGTTGGGCAGAGATGACCCAGGCTCTACTCCTTACCCCTCAGCTCCTCTGCTGTAAGTTGCTTCTCATTCTGAAGTCAGTGCCCCTGTGGAAACAGAGCCCCACAGGGGCATTACAAGGTGTAGTGGAACAGAAATCTGTCATCTTGGTGAAAACTGGGACTCACAGCAAGTGAGGGGTGAGAGAGAAAAACAGATAGGGAGAGACACAGGCACAGAGAGATAAGGAGAGGTACAGAGGCACAGACAGAAGATAGAGACTGAAGCAAGATAGGGAAAGAGAGACAGAGCAACTGAGAGGAAAGACAGAACGAGAAAAACAGACAGGGAGAGACAGAGGATGGTGGAAAAGGAAGAGACAAAGACTGAGACATTGAAAAACAGAGACAGATCAAAAAAAAAAAAAAAAAAAGCCGGGCAGTGGTGGCGCACGCCTTTAATCCCAGCGCTTGGAAGGCAGAGGCAGGCGGATTTCTGAGTCCGAGGCCAGCCTGGTCTACAGAGTGAGTTCCAGGACAGCCAGGGCTACACAGAGAAACCCTGTCTCGAAAGAAAAAAAAAAAGAAAAAGAAAAAGAAAAGAAAAAGAAAAACAGAGACAGAGATGGAAGGAGAGAGAGAGAGACCAAGAGAGACAGAGAGACAGAGAGATCCTGAAGGTTCACTCCAGCCCTGTAGCCCAGTGAGCAGGCTTGCAGAGTGATTGGTGGGATACAGTGGAGAACTGATCAAGCAAGGAGTGTCAGCCTCCGATCTTGGATGACAGCAGATGCCCTCATGGGAGGAGTTTTATGTTCTTTTGAGGTTAGTACTTGCATGCTGGGCCCAGGTGACAACTTCAGTGATATGACGTTCCTGGAGCTCACTTCTACCTCAAAGGGTGACACTCTCCTTCCTGCCCTTAGCCCAATACAGTAAGCAGGTCCTCCACCAGCAGCCTAGCCTAGCCTTTTGTTGCTGTGATAAATACCATAACCAAAACCAGCTTGTAGAGGAAGGGGTTTATTCCATCCACTGATGAGCTTGCAGTCTGTCATCAGGGAAAACCAGGCAGGACCACAAGCAGCAACCTGGAGCCAGGAACTGAAGCAGAGACCATGGAGGAATACTGCTTACTGGTTTGCTCTCCATGGCTTGCTTGACCTGCTTTCTTATACAACCCGAGTTGGCACTGCCCAAAATCATTAATCAAGAGAATGGCCCACAGCCTTGCCTACAAGTCAATATGATGAAGACATTTTCTCAACTGAGATTCCCTAACTAGTGTCAAGTTGACAAATCCAACTAGCTCAGGGACTGTATCCTAAGGGACTTCCTAGGTTCCCTGGCTCTGAGACTTAGTCCCAAAAGGCCTACAACCTATATCTGGGTGCTAGAGACAGGGTGTTCTGGAACCCTCCTACTGTGCATGAGCCTGCAGCAGTCACCCAGAAACAGCTGCATCCTCAGGCCTGCAATACATACATACAATACAGTACAGGCTACACATATTACAGTTGTGCCCAACTCCAGGTCCTCACACCTCATGAAGTAGATAACCTACACTCCAGGGCCTGTCTGTGGCCCTCCCCACATAACCCAAAAGCTCATACTAGAAAGTTCCTGTCACAAGATGGTGGGTCAGACACATGGAACGTCACCTCCCTTGAGACAGCTGCCTGATTCACAAGGGTCCCTGAGCAGGCTGTCCATCTTTATCTGGGACAGGTCTCCCTAAGGATAGCTGGAGAATAAGGTTCCAGGAGAAAGGTTGCTCCTTTGGGTTAGGATAGGTCTTCTCTAGGTGGGATATCAGGGCCACACACAATCCAAGCCATGTGCCAGCAAGAAAGTGGCCACTCTGCATCTAACGAATGTGGGTACCACAGCTGATGTGCTTGGGTGAAGCCAGAGGATCTCATCACTATGCGTGACAGGATTTCATGCCCCATGCAATGACAACTTTGAGCCTGTGAGCTTCTTTTGCTGAGTTAGCACTCCTTACCTACAATCCCATGCCTTGCTAAAACCAGGCCTGAGAGGCAAATATTCCTCCCAGTTCATGGATGAGATCATCCCAACTCTGAGATGTTAGCAAAATGCCTTAGACAGACAGATAATAAAAACTAAGAGCCAAGCTTGATGCTGTGTCTGTAATGCCAACGCCTGGGAGACTGAAAGGGGAGGACCTCAAGTCTGGACTACATAGTGACACTGCTAAAGAAAGATAGGG
>NW_021627543.1:0-15374 GCF_004785775.1 Grammomys surdaster | reverse complement strand
GAGAGAGAGAGAGAGAGAGAGAGAGAGAGAGAGAGAGAGAGAGAGAGAGAGAGAGAGACTGAGATGGGGGGGGAGAGGCTATGCACATATGTGGCTGTGTGCATGCACTGACAGGTGGTTGCATTTGCCATTCCCTGGGCCTTCTGTGGGCTCACACTATGGAGTTGGCTCAGACACTATTGCTACATCAGTTGGAGTGTATCTTTGCCAAAAGCTCTAACTGCTCAGGCACCATTGGGGTCCCCTAACCACTTGAAGAAGATCTAGCTGGCTGGCAGCTAGAACCTTGATCTGGCTCTGCTGCCTGGGAGCAGTCAGAGACCCGAGGTAGCCACTGAGTCACCACTCTGCTTGTTCTTCCTTCCCTCCTGCAGCCATGAAGTCAGGGGGCACACAGCTGAAGCTCATCATGACCTTCCAGAATTACGGGCAGGCGCTCTTCAAGCCCATGAAGTAAGTGCTGGACACTAGGGTGGACATGAGGCCAGGCTGCAGTGTGCAGGCATCAGGCTGGATCGGGAAGGCTACATTTATCTGGGGGAGAACTGTGGTGATGAAAGTGAGTGAGACCCAATCTGTCTGCACCCTCCTTGTCTCTCCCCAGCCTTCCACCACCATTTCATACCTGGGGATGATTCTCCATCTTGTTCTGTGAGGGAGAATGCTTGCATTTAACAAGGGGCTGACAATGTGGGCATGCAAGAGACCCCTGGATAGGAGACTACATTTTCTAACAAGCTCAGAAGCTATGGGCAACTCCACACGGGGCCGATGTCACGATCCAGAGCCCTGCAGGTGGTATGGCCTGTTTCTTACTTACTCTGCTGTCCAGTCCACATGGCAATGGGACATCCTAAAAGAACTGTGAGGAGCCTGTGAGGTATAAACGCTTCATGAGACCCAAGTTGGATCTGTAGTGCCCTTGTAAAAAGCCAGGTATGGTATTGCATGCCTGTCATTCGGTACTGGGGTGACAGAGACACTCACTGGCCAGTCTGTCTAACTGAATTGGTGAGCTCCAAGTCCAGTGATAGATCCTGTCTCAAAAACTAGGTAGAGTGTATGCATGCATGCACACAGCTTCATCCTCACACAAGGTGGTCCTAGAGTGGGCTTTCTACCCTACAGCCTGTCACAGAAGCGGTAGAAATCGTATCACCACAGCCAGCCTGGGCATAGCACTTGACCACCCAGAACACTCAGGAGCTGCTAGAGCATCCGTATTGCCACAGGCTGATCACACTGAGTGTGTGCGTGTGCAAGTGCATGTGTGGCCCAAGGTTTTGCAATTTTTTTGGTGAACAAACCACGCTCTTTAAAGCATGGTTTGCAGAAACAAAGGTCAAGGAAGACATGCAAGTCCCGGGAGTGAGGCTGCAGCATAGAAGGCTGCACGGTGTGGATCTCCAGGGACAGCCTAGCTGTGTGTTGGCTGACCAGATTTCCTCTCTCTGTCCTGATTTTTTTTCTACAAATCCAGCTTCCCCTGTTTAATCTTCAAATTAAAAATAAAAAATAAAAATGCCAATCAGAAAGCAGGGAAAGCACTTTGCTGTTCCTCGTTGTAGCTGTGGTCCTAGGCAGACCAAGATGGGCTCGGGAGGGGAAAGTGACTGCCTGGGCTCCCAGGGAGAACTATCAGCCTGTTTCATAAACAAGAGCCCAGTCCTGAGCACCACCTACTCCCACAAAGCAAAAGAAAGCCTGGCCATAGGGCTTAAACCAGGAGAGCATGAGGCCCATCTACTGCCTGTGGGGTGGAGTGGCCATGGGAACTTTGTGGCTACTTGGCTATGTGGCTAAGAATACAGAACATCTTTCCTTCCTCATGCATCAAAGTGGAGCTTTGTGTCCCACAAGGATCTGCCCTGTGGAGGGAGTGGTGTCAGATTAGCATAAGTAGAGCCTTGAGCTGATGTCACCTCTTGGGAGTAGCATACATACTCAGTGTAGCCTTGGATATCCCTGGCTGTTAGGAGCAGAGCAAAAGGCCTCCACATAGCCTGCAATCTGTATGGGCATCCCTGGATGTCCTAGAGAGCCAGATGCCTGGGAGAAGGGCATAGCTTCATGTGGTTTCTCAAGGAGGCTTTAGCTGAGACAGAACCTCACTGTATCCCAGGCTGGCCTCAAACTCACAGCAATCCTCTTACCTCAGGCCTGTCAGAATGCTGGCATTACAGATGTGTACCTCCACCATGTTGCTTAAAGGAGGCATTCTTCCTCCCCCATCTCTCCCTCCCTCCTCCCTCCTTCTCCTTACCACTCTCATTCTCCTTCCTTGGGTAAACAGTTTCATGAGCCCACCCTGGTCTCAAACATGCTCTGTGCCTGAAGATAATCCTGAACTTCCGATTCTCCTGTCTCTACATCCTTAGTCCTGGGATTACAGGCATGTGTCGCCACTCTCTATTTATGTAGTACTGAAGATGGACAGAACCTAGGGTGTTATGCACACTAAGCAAGCAGTCTACCAACTTAGCCACATTCTCGGCTCCTGGAGCAGGCTATTTTAAGGCCTCTGTTTTTCACAAGGACAGTTCCTTGAGAACCTGCCTGTATAGAAGCCAGGGCCAGGCCAGGTGACAAATGGATCAGGACAGCCTGCTGCTGGCCAGGATCTGGGGACAGTAAATGAAAATGACAGCCTATACATCTCCTCTTCAGCTGAATTCCAAGGGCGTGAGATCCGGGAGGCGGGTTTGTGCTTCTTGTCTGGGAAGTGTGTCTTCAAGCCACAGAAATGTACAGACACGTCCAGAGCTGTCCAGAGAGACTCCTTACAGCCCAGAGCTTCAGGACAGCAAGCCCTGGGGATCCAGATGGCCACATCAGTGGAAATGGGGGTGCTTCTGGGTTCTGGCTCTTGCCTCATCTCTGTGTGAGTGACTAGAGAGGAAGGTATGTCCAGCTGTGGGCAGCTGTAACACAGCCATTGCCAGGCACTTGAACAGCCTGTGTCCCATGGGCTCTGAGAGAAGAGTGGGCTCTGCACTCAGGGTCTTTGTGTTTTGTTTCATTCCTGCAATGGAGTGTAAAGACAGATCATAACTACATACAAACAGGGCACCTGAAGTGCTGAGGGGTGATGTGGATCCAGAGCCCTGTAATGAGGCCCACCTGGTGGGCACTGCCTGAGTGCTCACATAAAAGACTTAGTTTGGAAGCCCGTTGGGAATTCTATCTTTTCAGGTTATCCAGTAAAACAAAATAGTGTGTGGCCTGGATGGCCAGCCAGGTCAGGGTGTTCCAGGGGAAACAGGTTGAGGAAACCAAGTCTCAGGAAGGAAAGGGATGTGTTTAAGGCTGGCCTGAGGCAGAGCCTTAGGCCATGCTGGGCTTTATCTTCAAAGTAGGCATGGGATGTGTAGGAGTGTACCCCGTGCCAGCAGGTGGTACAATTTGCTGTAAACTTCCCACACTGTCTGTCTGGGTCACTTTGCTGTTCCTCCATGGACCAGGTCCAGACATTTTTGGGCACCTAAGACTGACTTCAGTCCTCTTGCCAGCAACTGATGAGGCTGATGACCTTGGACAGGGCCCAGGGCCTGACAGTGCGACCCATTGTGTTCTTGCCCCTCTGAGACTATGGAATGATGTGGTTCTTGTCAATGGCCTTTAAAAGTCAACACCCATGATAGGAAATGAGACAGCTCAGGCGGTAAGGTGCTTGCTGCACAAGTAAGGACCTAAGTTGGATCTCTAGAACCCATGTAAAAAGCCAGGTGTGCTGGTGTATGCTTGTAATCCCAGCACTGGGGTGGGGAAGACATGAGGATACCCAGGACTCGCTGTCACTGTCATTCAGTATTAGAAGTTATGTCGTTTAGAAGGCACTGAAAGATACATGCCCTGCAAGCATGGCAGATCATGGCTGTGGTCCCAGAGCTTTGAAAGCAGGAGGATTGCCATGAGGTTGGAAGCTAGTTGGTACACAGAGTGAGTCTGTTGGAGGAGGGGGAGAAAAGGGAAGGAGAGAGGAGGAGGAAGAAGGAAGAGAAGGAGGAAGAGAGAGACAAGGAGGAGGTAGGTGAAGGAGGAGGAAGAGGGAGGAGGGAGGAGGAACACAGCCAACAGTGCAGCCCATGAGCTCTTGTGGGGAGGGAGGAAGGGCTTCTTCCTCTAAAGCAGTGGTTCTCAAGCATCCTAAGGCTGTGACCCTTTAATATAACTCCCCATGTCCTGCTGATCCCCAACCATACAATTATTTTTGTCGCTACTTCATCATTGTAATTTTGCTACTGTTATGGATCGGGTGTAAATATCTGTTTTCTGATGGTCTTAGGCAACCCCTATTAAAGGGTTATTCGACCCTCTCAAAGGGGTTGTGACCCACAGGTTGAGAGCCTCTGCTTTAATCTTTTTGATTTTTGCTATTAAAAAAATGTGGCTTTCCTGAAACCGAATGCACACCATGCCTTCCAGCCCTCTCAGTTGAGTCCCGTAGCTTCTGGTACTGGTTGACTTGGGTATCTGCCACCACTAGCTTTCACTGTTGTAAGAGGAAACTCCTTAAAATCTAGCTGACTCTCCTTGCCCCTCCCCCAGCACCCGACAACCACTAATCTCCTGTCTCGCTGTGTGGATTTGCTTATTCTGGGTTTTCATAGGCCTGGGATCCTGCAGTGTATGGTACTTTGTGTCTGGCTTACAGTGATGTAGACCTTTCAGAGTTCATCCATGCCGGAGTGTGTGGTCGTGCTTCCTTTATTTTTTATTGATGAGTAATATTCCACTGTATGATTGGACCACGCCCTGTCTATCCATCCAACTGCTGATGGGCATGGGTTTTTCTCATAGTCTGTAATGAGTTATGCTGCTTTGAGCCTTTCCATGTGGTTGCATGGACATGTTTTGGGGGTTCATGTGTGTGTGTGTGGGTGCATGTGTGTTGCAAGAATGCTTTCCCTGGAGAGAGGTAAACAGTGTGCATACCCTCCTCTGACAATAAAGAAAAGTACAATTTTACCAGTTTATTTATTGCTGGAGAACCAGGAAGTTTACTGGGCTTTCAGAACATGGATGAGGGAACCCATGGCTACCATGCCTGAAGGTCTTCACCCAGCATAGAGGATGGCTGCACAAATAGAATCCCCACCACCACTTCAGTTAACCTCTCCCAACACTATAGACTAGAGGTTCTCAACCTGTGGGCAGTGACCCCTTTCAAGATCACATATCAGATAGCCTGTATATCAGATATTACTTACATTACAATTCAAAATGGCAGCAGAATTACAGTTATGGTGCAGCAATGAGATAATTTTATAGTTGTGGTCTCCACAACAAGAGGGGTTGCATGAAAAGGATGCAACATTAAGAATGTCGAGATCCACTGTTGTAGACTCTAACAGACGTCTCACATCATATGCAATTAGGGAAGAATGGTATAAGATGACTGGGAGGAGTAGTTGGAATCTTAGTTGAGGTCCCATGACCTTCCAAACCCACTTCTGTTCATAATGGTCTCTTGCAGCAGACAAAGCTGATCTAGTGAAAACTGCATTTGTTTTACTCAGACAACTCCATTCTATAACAACATGTATGGTGCGTATTCATTGGCCAGAGGACAACCTTGAGTGTTGTCTTTAGAAACAACATCTGCCTCCTTCGAGACAGGGTCTCTCACTGACCTAGAACTTCTGACGTCTCTCTTTGGTGATGGTTGTCCTCATAGGTGTGAGGTGGGGCTTTACAGTGGCTTTGACTTGCATTTCCCTGATGGCCAAGGACACCAGGGTCTTCTCTCAAGTCTGTTGGTCGTGTGTGTGTGTGTGTGTGTGTGTATGTGTGTGTTCTTTGGAGTTGCAGCAGTTCAGCGCTTTTGCCATCTTTTGGCTGGTTACTGGTCTCTGTTATCAAAGGGTTAAATGACTCTTATTGCATAGATGGTATCTATTGAGGTATAGGCTATGAGTTTTTAGGGTGTCTATTTTATTCATTTTGTTATTTGTGCTTTTGGTGAGCTATTTAAACTTTAATATAAAAAAAAATTTGTCCATGTTAGGGATACCATGAGGCCTCACTGGAATTCAGTTTATCCTCTACCCACAAAGACTTGCAAGATGAGGCTTGAAAGCTCACCCCAAGTCTGCCATTGAGGGTTAGCCTAGGATATGCCCTGGGATGCTTCTTCAGAGGCTGCTTGCAAGAGCAGAGCTCAGCAGGGTAGGGTCAGTGCAGGCCTCAACAATGCAAATATCAAGTTATTTCTTGTAAACGAACCTTCCAGGCATGCCCGCGGCTGCCCATGAGGCAGTGTGACTGTCTCATAGCAGACATACTCATCCAGCAATAGGTGTTTCCAGAGCTCCTGGGTTGGGCCTGGCAGAGAGATGATTCAAGGCTCAGGCTTGTGAGAAAGCCACAGGGCTGTGACCCCTGAGTGAGGGTCAGGTCACTTGCATGCTAGGTACGGGATGAGGCAGTGTGTGTCCAGCCCACCAGGGTCGCTCTGGCTGCTGCTTATGTAGTCATGCACAGAATGGATGGAAGAAAGAGCTCCTATGGGACAGACAGATGGGCCAGCAGGCTTCCCTGAAGAGGGTCAGGACTGGAAAGAAGGGCAGCCTTGCAAGAACACTCAGCTGGAAGCAGCCTTCAGGGAGGCCATGGTGAGTGTGAAGGTCAGACATGTCCAGACCACAGGAGGAGCCCTGTGCACAAGAGGTTGTCTGACACCATCAGGATTGGGTCCCTACAAGGTTCCATCTACTCTGAAGCACAGGCAGCAGGTACTGGACACAAATTGTCCACCCTGGGCTTCAGCTCCTTTCCCTTCAGCCTTTCCCTTTCAGCTGTTCAGGGCTGGATGCTGAAGTGGGGCCATGCTGTAAGACAGAGGTCACACATTCCTGTGGGATCCGGTGGGGAAGGTCTGGGGTCTCAGCATGGATTAAGGATGGTCAGCAGCCTGATCTGAGGACATTTAGGGTCTGGACACTCACTCTCGGCTCAGATCAGTATTCAGGGTGTGAGGGTGCACAGTTCCTGCTTTGATACAGGATGGGGGAGCAGGGGAGATGGAAGGAGGCTGTGGGGAGCGGGAGTGAGAGGTGAGGAAGGAAGACAAGCTGGGCATGATGGAGGAGGATGCCTAGGAAACTGTTGTAGTCTGATGCTTTGTTACTGTGATTAAAAAAAAAAAACACTGACCGAGAGCAACTAAGAGAATAGAGGGTTTATTTGGCTTCAAATAAAGTTAGTTCATCATCAAGAGAAGTCAAGGCAGAAGCTCAAAGGAGGAACGTAGAGGATCTAAAACGTGAGACCATGAAGGAACACTGCTCACCAACTTGACACCCATGACTTTCTCAGCTTGCTCTTTTATACAACTCAGGACCACCTGGCACCCAGGAACCTGTGCCCTCCCACATCAGTAATTAACTCCTCATAGACATACCGAAGACCAGTCTTATGGAGGCAATTTCTGAACTAAGGTTTCCTCTTCCAAAGTGACTCTAGTTTGTGTTAAGTTGACAGAGACTAGCCAAAAAAATTAAAGCAGCAACAACAACAAACCTTTCACTGGGCACATGATGGGACACAGGAGCAACTGAAGAGAAAACTGGCCTTGTGGCTGATGACATTTGGGGACCCACTTGAGACATTCAGGTAGGAGGACACAGCAGCTGGAGCACAGAGGAATACCTCTAGGTCAGGTGCTAGCCACAACACTTACTGTGTGAGCCATCGCTCCAGACTGTTCCCTGTGCTGTGCATACCTGAAGCATAAGGTCTGGGACCCTTCCCTCCCAGGTGGCTCGTCTCTAGGGGGCAGGGGGACGGTGTCTTCATCCTACATGGAACTTGTTCTTTATCTATTTGATTCCTGGATGCATTCGTTATCACTTCCTAAGGGATTGAGAAGAACATTCAGCACATTGCCGAGTGGCTCTCAGGAAGCATCCGCCTGGAGTGGTTCAGAGGTAGCTTGTAGAGGGTGTTCCCAGCTGGGAAGGCACCTCAGCCTCTGAATAGTGTGACAGCATATCCCACATCCTACCTGGTTTCTGACCAAACTCAAAGGTCCTCCACCCTTTTTCAGAGCTTTCCATACCTGTGGGCTAGGGCTGAGGTGTCAGCAATAGTGTGGAGAAGGGCCACCCTAAGTGGACCTCACATGAGGGAGGTGGTCGACTTTAGGATGTCCTAGACAGCCAAGTTACTATGCAGTTCTGGCTGTGGGTGGTTGTGTGTCTGGGTGACTTAGTACTTAGAGAGCGCTTGGATGCCCATAGGTAGCTGTGTGGCTGTGGGCAGTAGTGTAGCTGGTGGTTTTGTAGCTGCAGACAGTGGTGTGGTTGGATGGGCTGTGACTGGGTGATTTTGTGTCTGCACAGTTGGTTGTGTGACAAGGTTAGGTTATGCAGCTGGGTGGGTAGTTTGGGTGGCTGCGGGCAGCTGGGTGGCTGCATATAAATGCCACTTCTTGAGCACACGTCATGTTCTTTAATCTTTTTGGATATCACATACATGTATTATTTTGTAATGGACTTTTCTTCATGGAGAAGAACAAAGCATGAACAGGTGAGAGTAAACAAAGACCAGGCTACAGGCCAGAGTATGAGGCCAGGATTCCTGGTGTAGGTGCCAGGCCCTTGGGCACTACTGCCTGATCCTGCATCCAAACATTGTCTGGTGAAAGGGCATAGCCACTCTACTCCAGGCTGGTCTGGAACTCACTCTTTAGCTCAGGTAGGCCTTGAATTTTCAGTAATCCTCCTGCATCAGCCTCTTGAGGACTAAGGCTGTCTGCATATGCCACCATGCCCAGCCCCTCTGGGGCTTTTCCTAGCGTTATACAGTATGCTGGTGATCTCAGTAGTCCATACTGAACCCAGCAGTGTGTACCTTTGACATGATAGTATGACTTGCTGTCCAGTGAGACCACAATAGGAACCTTATACCCCAGACTGACACCAGTTAGTACTCGCGGCAGACATTGAGGATTGTGGGTAGCCTCGAAGGCTCTCTGTGCAGATTGTGTCCTTGGCCTTGCTGGTCAGGAGATAGGAGGTGACAGGTGACAGAGTGAGACCCACAGCTCATCTGGCCCAGCCTACATCCAGATGGGCGTGGGGATGTCTTGTTTAGAAACCTCTGAGGTTGTTAAATAGCCCAACTGAGATATACAGTAAGAGTTCAGCATGACAGCCAGGCATAGAGCCCCTCCCATTGGACATGATCAGGTAACAGTGGACGTGACACTATGGGCCCCTATTCTCTGTATATTTCTTTGCTTGGCGACAGGAAGCCTGATCACCAGTAAGAAGGAGTTAGAGAAGAGCTGGCAGAAGGTGAAGAAGGAAGAATGGGATGGAGAGACTGTTCATTTCACAGAAACATAATACTCAAGTTTGGCCCCAAGAGCAGATGCTATGAGTGAAGGAAGGAAAACACAGAGTGCCTGCAACAGGGCCGGAGAGACGGCTCAGCAACTAAGAGAACTGGCTGCTCTTACCTAGAACTCAGCACCCACATGGCAACTCATAACCATCTGTAACTCCAGCCTCAGGGAATCTGACACCCTCTTCTGCATTCCATGAGCACCAGACATATTTGCAGTACACTTAGATACATGCAAGCCAAACACTCATATACATAAAATAATAAAATAAATCTGGGCAGGGAAGGTGCCTGAGACAGTGGAAACATCTCAGGCAGAGAGTTCTTGCTTGTGGTCAGTCATCTACTCTGAAAAGGGCAGAGCCCTGTGATCCACGTTGTTCAACATTAGGAAGGAGAGAGAAAACTGAAAGTAAGAGTTTCAGATGCTGGACCCACCCTGGAAGGAGGCCTAGTGTAGTCCTGAGCTGAGGAGAAGACCTCAAAGAAGTTCTAAAGTCAGGAAGCGATGTGAACATGTCCCTGGAGAGGGCAGGGTACCTCAGTGTATTCCTGGAGTGGGCAGAGGATCTTAGTGCAATCTGACAAGTCAAACAGGCCATCACACAGGGGTGGCCATGGCAAGGCTCAGCAACACTCAGATTTGAAGCCCAGTGAACAGGATTAGGGATTTCCAAGGATCTGCTGGTCTGCTGGTAAACAGCTCATACTTTGGCTGCTCTGTGCCTTCACCATGCCCCCAAAGCAAACAGATTGCCCAATCCTGGTCACGGGTGTGGAGCCAGCAGAGGCCTGGGCCTGGCCAGAAGTAGACAAGGACCCTTTTGTATCTACTGTCAGCTCATACTGGCCTCCCAGCCTGTGCTCATCTTTGGCTGTTCTGAGGCCTGGCCTCCTAGCTCTCTGAGGCTTCCATGTACTCTGGAATAGGGACTTCAGGTCAGAGCTTAAACCTTCAGTCACTCATCAAGGGGCAGCCCAAACACCTTCATATTATCTGGGTTGCCCTGTGACTCATCTTGCTCAAGGGAGCTGGCCTCTGGCAGATAGGACTCATCTGAAAGATATCTTTCCTAAACTTGGATGACAGAGTCATCAAGAAAGGTGTGTTCCATGTTCCATATGCTCCAGCTTTCTAAGCTAAGCCACCATGAGGAAGACATACTTTCCCTGTCCCATGAGACAGAACAGTGCAGAGGCAGTTCAGAGGGGAATGCATCCCATTGTGAGGGGAACACATCAGGCAGTGGAATGTAGAACTCTGGAGCCCCTCGGGATAGGCAGGGCAACCCTACCACCAGCTCTAAGTACCACATGTGCAGAGCCACTTTGTAGCCAGCCACTCTGGCTAGTCTAGATCGGTGGTTCTCAGCCTTCCTGATGCTGTGACCCTTTTGCACAGCTTCTCCTGTTGTGGTGACCCCTCAACCATAAAGTTATGTCACTGCTACTTCATGGTTGTAATTTTGCTACTGTTATGAATTATAGTGTAAACTTCTGGTATGTAGGATATCTGATATGCAACCACTGTGAACAGGTCATTCGACCCCAAAGAGCAGCCAAGGGTGGGCACAGGCTGAGGGCCACTGGTCTAGAAGGTAGTGTCCATGTGGATCTAGAGCAGCAGGGTCATAAGCAGGCACAGATTCTGCAGAGAGCACCTCAAACTAGGACCGAAGCTAGAGATTGGCCACTGGCCATGGACACAACCTGTGACTGCACAGGAGACTTTGGAAGCTGCCCCAGTCACTTTCTGAATGGCATCTGATGAGAACATGGGCTATGGCACTCCTTTATCTGATGCTCCCTACGACACACCAGGCAGCAAGAACAAGAGGTGGCCCATGATGACATCAGAGGCAAAGCTGTAGACATAGGGCCAAGAATGAGACCAAGAACATAGCAACTGGTAGGGGCCAGGGAAAGAGAACATCCCATGAGCCCCACTAGGGCACTGGCATGAAGACAGAGGTGAGCAGGGTTACAGCAGCCCAGCAGCACCTCGGGACAGCTTGAGAGCCTCTGTCTGGTTCCTCAAGCCTCTCACGGAGGCCTGTGGTCTGATCTTCCAGGCACAGTTACAGGGAGAAGATGGCTGATGGGGAAAGGGCTACACCCCTAAGGGCTTGGTTGGTGTTGAGTGGGTTACCACTGCTATCTGCTGAAGGCTTCGAGACCCAGGGCTCAGGTCTGAACAATGCAGAGGGGAGAGGCTCAGTGGACCTGAGACATGGGGAACACCCAATGTGAAGGTTCACAGCATGCAAGGAATGTGCTGGGGAGTGTACACCTATGTGTACATATGTGTGTATGTGCAGTCGTGTACATAAGTATGTATTCCATACATTCATGGGTTTGCATATTTCATGCACATGTTCTTGTATGAGTATGTTTTGCACATATGTGGATATGTATTGTATGTGTTCTTATATGTACAGGTTTGTATTACATATACATGCTCATGTGTATTGTACATATATGCCTCTGGGGGGTATGTATTACATGCTTATTACATGTGTGTACTTATGTTTAGTATGTATGCTTTTGCATGTGGGTGTATTGCATAGTTTCTGTCTGATGCATGTGTGTTTGTACGCTGCATGTGAGTACATGTGGGTGAGCATGTGAACGTTTCTGTGGTCCAGGGCCAAAGTAGTAACTAACTACACAGTGGCAGCTAGGACCTAGACTTGTGGAACAAATGCTGTTGGGAGTGGACATGTCCTTGCAGTAACTTTGTAGAAGGGGCTGTGGGTGTGGAGGGCATTCCCAGCTGTTGCTCTCTTTGGAGCACTGTCTGTGACCTTCCTTGCCACACTGGCTCAGGTGTAGACAATGGAGTCATTTCCAGATCTGAGGATTCTGTTTGTAGTCACAAGAACACGATCCATATTAATTTTGAAAAACAAGCAAGCAATAACTGACAGAGTCAGCCTAGACATTCAGGAAGCAGAAGAACCAGGACACAGCAGGAGTGCCAGAGCCTCTGAGACCTGTATGCCATCCCCCACAGAGAACCTGTCCTCAGCTGAGCCTGGGCTCAGAGCCATCCTGCAGGTACACTTAGCCTGTAGCCTGCCTAGCACCTCTAACAGCTGCCAGCTCCTGAGTTCCGTTGTCAGCAGAACAAGCAGACTTTAATGAGGTCCATGACATCTGCCGATGATCTCGCTGAAAGGAAGGGGTGGAGCTCACCAATCAGAGAGCCGTGTGGGGCAGCTGAAGAGTCTCCCTTGCCATCCCTGCTTTGTTCAGCCAGAGCCCTTGTGGCCTTTCTCTTGCTGTCTAAGGGTCCAACTGTGCAGGACACAGCTACTATCTTTATCCCTCCCTGGGCCTCTAAAGAAGATCTGCCAGTAACTACCCATTCTGGGAGCCTGGGAGCCTAACGGGCAGGGACCCATGCTGACTCCAGCTCAGTGAGAAGGTCTCAGCCAGCCTCATAAGAGCCATCACATCCTCATGTATCCACAGACAAGGACTCTGAGCACAGAAGGAAATGCTCCCCCACCATCTGTCTGCAGAGCTGGGTCTCACTTCCAGCTTCTCTCCATATTGTCTGACTGGTCAGCACAGGTCTTCAAGCTGTTCCTAACACTCATTTGTCTTCCGTTTCTTCTTTTTTGAGATGATTTTTCACATCAGATTGCCCTCAGATTCACTATGTAGCTGAGGATGGCATTGAACCTGGGGTCTCCTGCCTTGACATCGTAAGGCCAGGGATTACAGGTGTTCACTGTCAGTCTTTTGGAATTTGTTTGTTTGCTTGGTTGGTTTGGTTTGGTTTGGCTTGGTTTGGATTGGTCTTGGTAGTAGGGATTAAACCCAGAGTCTTATGTATGATAGGTAAGTACCCTATCGGCTGAGCTACATCCCCAGACCTGCCCCCATCTTAATGCCTGGCATACAGTCCTCTGGCTGCTAAGGTCCCACTACCCCCCCGGGACCCAAAGGTTCCCACATGGCCAAAATAGAATTGCCTGGGGCTAACCTCAACAGTTAGTCAGCCATCTCCTGTTCTTAACAGCTGCAAGGCTATTTACTTATGACAGAGAGGAGTTATTAACAAACTGTAGCAATGCTGGGAAGAGGCAGGGACAAGAATGAGTTACAAAACCCAGCAGAGCCAGCTCAGAACAAAGCCACAGGCTGCACCTGCTTCGCCCTCACGTCCTTGGTGATCTCCTGGGGACCTCGGCATCATCTATGCTGAGACCTTTTCTCCAGAGGTTCCAGGAAAGGTGACGCTCCACTTTTTAAAAGCCCAAGCAAGCCATTTTCTCCAAAATTGTTTGGAACAGCCACATGGAAAGTGTCATCTTTCTTTTTTTTCTGCGGCTATGACAGTCGCTAGGGAACCCACAGTGTCGAGGTGGGGGCAGAAGATTAAAGAGGGGAGGAAATACCATCTTCATTTTCCTCGTTCTATCCTGGGGGAAGAAAATGAAAGTCAGGGGGTTTCATCCGAAAGTGGTTTGATTAGAGCTGCTTGTTCTCAGTTTTCTGTTTTGTTGGGTTTTTTTTTTAAACAGCCCCCAAAGGAAAGCCTAGATTTAAGACCTTCCTTAAGCCAGAGAATGGTCTGAGACATGAGCTCCTGGCTCTGGGTTCAGTTTATTTCTCCAGTTGATATATTCTAAACATTTCAGGCTCCTTGGAGAGGAAACAAAATGGTAGCAGCAACTCGTGTGAGATATTTAATCCCCAGCTTCATCATGACTGACGTCTTGCTTTTTTTTTTTCCTTTTTTAATCATCCTTAAATAAATTGACAAGTCACAGAGATGAGGTCCACAGAAGTGGGCTGTGTCTTCCTGGAGCCTGGAGAATACCATTCCATTCTCCTTTGTCCCCCTCTGAGCTAAGCTGCAGAGACTTTCAAAATTATCTGAGACCTCTTACCCAAGACAACCTTGCCCTATGCCATCTTACTTTATTTATTTTGGGTACACATACATGTGTGTATTCATGTTCATAGAGGTGTGCTCAAGTCTCCTTACATGTGTATGTGCACATACATGGAGCCAGAAGTAGGGGCAGATCTACACATTGTACACTGAGGCAATTGAATGCTGAGCTTGAAGATTAGGTTAGTGTAGAGAGAGCTTATGGTTGGAATTCCAGTCTCGGTCTCCCGAGGTTGGGATCACAGTGGGTCGACGTGCCCTCTCAGTATTTACATGCAAGCTGGAGATTTGAAACTTGTACAGCAAGCCCTTTACACACCAAGCCATGCCCCTGGCCCTGATTTTATTGTTTTGAGGGGTGTGTGCACACGTGTGTACACATGTGCTCGTGTGTGTAGAGGCTGGTGGTCAATGGTGCATGTCTTTCTCTATCACTTTCTCCATGTTAGTTTTGGAGATGGGATATCTGAACGAACCTGGGTCCTCGGACTTGTGCAGCAACGTTTTACCAGTAGAGTCGTCTCCCCAGCCTTCCCCTGTGCTTGTGACATCTAGTCTTCCCCTTGGTGGTCATCTTTGCATGACTTCAAATTTCCCGAGGTTACAAAGCTTTGAGTCATTATTGGTTTTCATTGACTTGACCGTGACAAGGAGGCTTTCCTCCAGATCATCCTCAGCTGGCAAAGAGGCCAGCTGGTTTCACCTCCTACACCCCACTGTGAAGAGCTGGCTGTGCCAGGACTTGAAGGATATGGCTGTCTGAGTGCCAGCATTTCCCCACTTGACTATGAAGTTCTAGCTGTGCAACCAGAGTCTCGGAACCAATCGAGCACCAGCACAGGTCTTACCAGGTAACGGAAGAATGGGAGGAAGACCTGCCTGATGTATTCTTCATAAAACCTGAAACAAGCAAGGAAGTTTCCCAAACAAAGATGTAAATCAGCCAGGACTCTGTTTCTGGCCTAGCACAGGCCTGTCTCCAAACTACTTGGGAGCTTAGGCAGGAAGACTAAGAGTTCAAGGCCAGCCTGGGTAACATAGTGAAACTTGATCTTAAAATTTAAAGTAAAAAGAAGGCTGGAGGTGTATGGCTCAGTGGTAGAGCCCCTGCCTAGAATCC
>NW_021627542.1:0-12052 GCF_004785775.1 Grammomys surdaster | reverse complement strand
GGGCTGGGGTGTGGCTCAGTGGTAGAGCCCCTGCCTAGAATCCCCCAGTGAGGGGCTTGGGGTGTGGCTCAGTGGTAGAGCACCTGCCTAGAATCCCCCAGTGAGGGGCTGGGGAGTGGCTCAGTGATAGAGCACCTGCCTAGAATCCCCCAGTGAGGGGCTGGGGTGTGGCTCAGTGGTAGAGTATCTGCCTAGAATCGCCCAGTAAAAGGCAGATGGCGTGGCTCAGTGGTGGGGATCTGGTTTAGACTCCAGTAGTGAGGGGTGGAGCCATAGTTCTGTGTTATACTGCTGGCTTAGCATGTCCAAGGCCCTGTACCCAGTACCCCAAGACAAGAAAAGACAAAACCATGCCAGAAAGGAACTGTCAGAGCATAACCTAGCCTGAGCGTCCTGTACATGGAGACAGGGTCCCCAGGGTCTTCAGGGTGAAGCAAGGGACTTATAGCTCATCCCACAAGCTCCCAATCATCACCGTCCCTGGAGGACCCTCCTCCCTCAGACACCAGTGATGTCTCTTCTTTTACATTTCCTGGTGGTAAAAACCACCACTTCAAGGCCAGCTATAGGGTTCGTCTATTTCCCTATCATCCCTCCAGACGATAACCCCTCTCCTTCCAGGCCCTAGGCATCTCCATATTCCCTTGCTCACAACTGAGCAGTCTGCCAGTAATGACTCTCAGCCCAGAACCTCTTCTCTGTATTTCTGTGTTGAAAAAGTTTATGAGCCCGATCCTGGTGCCTGATGCCAACCTCTCACATTCTGAGGCCACTGCTGAGTATCTAATACCCAGTCGGGGGTTCCTCCCACCCTGGGTCATCAGCTCCCAGTCAACAGGACCCATCTGTGGTGCCTTGCTCCGTTCCTACTACAGGACTATTCACTGCTCCCTCTGATGGCAGCTTTGCCCCAAGGTCATTGCCCTAGCTGTTCTGGAAACCTAGCATGCCTAGAGCTCCATGTGGCCCCATCCTGAGGTCTGTGTCCAGTCATTACTTAAACTACAGTGACGTACTGTCACAAGCCAAATGGCCTTGCATCCCCAAATTCATGTCCTCCTCAGACCTCACTGGGAAAAGACATTTCTCCATCAAAATGTGTCTAACTATGGAATTAAACAAGATCATAGATGATCCAAACAGACCCCCCCAATCCCAGGGGAATGTATCTGTAAAATCTGTAAGATACTGAGATATAGGACAGACCACAAGAAGACGGAGACAGAGATTAGAATAACACACCCACAAGTTCTACTCTGGGCCACTAGAGGCATGGGTGGCAAGAAGAGCCCTCCCCAAACCCTTGGGAGGAGCACAGCCCTGTGATGACTCTCCTCAGAGTCCTGACCTCGACAGCGCTAAGGCTACCTCAGAGACGCAGTGCTGGCTTAGGAAAAGCTGAGAGGTATTAGAGAGTCGTACCCTCTACCCCTACCCCAGGGGAGTACCCTCTACAGGGAGGCCCAGGAATCCAGTGCCTGCACAGACTGCGGTCTGTCCTTCTTTGTGTATGACAGCCCCACCATGATCTCAACAGGGGTCACCCTCCCCCTGAGCCTCCAGAGAGGGGTCCCAACTGTGGAAGATGCTCAACATAAGCCCCAATTCCACAAGGAAAAGTGAAGGCCAGAGAAAGTTGGCCATCCTTCTAACCATTCAAACTCTTCCCTCCCATTCTGGACTCCCCCTCCCTCAACAGCCCCACCCAAAGCCCTTTTAGCACATCCAATGGCTCCCTTGTGTACATCTGGCTCAGCCAGGAGTCTTCCTGGTAGAACAGAATGGCAAGATGTCCTTCACTCTTCTTAGAAAGGGCTGTCGTCATGGTATAACACATGGCTTCACCTATCATGCTCCAGCAATTGGAAATAGCAAATGGAACTTTCTAGAAATGAAGGGTTTATAAGGTTTTTTTTTTCTGATTTGTTTTTGTTGTCGTCATTTGTTTGTTTTGTTGTTGTTTTGCTTTGTTTAATCATTTTTTGCAGTGGTTACAATGCATCCCAGGGTTCAACACATGCTAAGTAAGCTCTCTACCACTGAGTCATGCTCCAGCCTTTCGCTCAGGGATTCTAGGCAAGTGTTGAACCTCTGAGCCATGCCTCTAGCCCTGTGTTTGCTTTTATATTGAAACAGGGTCTCATTACATTGCCCATGCTGGTCTTGAACTCATAATCCTCTAGCCTCAGCCTCAGGAATAGCTGGGGTTACTTCTCATTCTCTTCCTCACAACTCTCATGACTCCTCTTGGCTCTTGAGATACCCCCAACCCAGAGCCCTTCCTGTACCATCACCAGGATGGAGTCTTCTACCAGGTTGGAGGCTCATAGATTCTGCCCAGCGCTAGGTGTGGAACTTCGATGGACTGGCTGCCTTCCCACCAATGCCTACTAATACCCCCAGAGAGAGTCCACCCAGTGCAAGTGACACCATGGCTCCTAGATACCTGCCTTCAGGTGCACAGTATGTAAGATCCTGGAATATGACTGCAGGGTCAGGCAAAGCAAAGGCTGGGTCCCTTACTGTGATCCTGCCATGAGTTTAAGAAAAAGTCCTTTCAAACACGCAGACAGAAGAAAGAGGCTGGCTACGTGAGAACTCAAGGTGCCTTAGCTTCCTGCTGGCTAAGAGGTGTTTAACAACCCAGGCTGTCCCATGGACCTGTGAAAAATGAGAGCCAGGACTAGGGGTGTGGTCCAGATTGGATGCATGCTTTCAGAGGACCCTGGGTCCTAACCCCAGCACCATATAAAGTAGAGCACTTATAACCCCAGTACTCAGGAGGAGCCAGAGTTCAATGACACACACAGCAAACTCAGAGCCAGCTTATGAGAGACGTGAAATCCTGTCTAAAACAAAACCGGCCCTAGCATGAAAATTTATGCTGTCAGCTGACCTTTGTCCTGGGAGTAGGAATCCCAATATAGGAGACCTTGTCAAACAGACTTGAGCAGGTATGGCTCCACAGGAGATGCCGGGTGTCAGCAAAGGCCCTCCAGCATTGTCTAGAACCCCCAACCTCCTTTTGCTGACATGTGACAACTGGGGCCCACTCCTCACAGAGGTGGGTGCATCAGACTGTCTGTGGCTCTAACCAAACAGCTCCCTTCTCCACCTATCAGCATGGCCAGGAAAGGGAGCCCATCACCCACCAGGGCGCCTCATCACAGTGACTGGCTGAATCTCAACGCTTCAAATCAGCGGATCCTGAACATCCAGCCAGGAAACCACAAAGAATGTTCAGTGCAGTTCTACAAAGCAGTTCTACAAAGCTGTTTAAAAATATCTTTTATAGAATTTCCCGTAAGAAGACAGCAGGTGGGTGAGGCTCCTCCCCTCCCTCCAGACACCCGACTCTACCGATAGTACGTTAAATATGCACATATATAAATCCACGCCGCCGAGGAGAACGGACGCCATCAAAAAGTTTCAGAAGATTCCTGGAAAAAGGACAGCCAACCCAGGAGTGGGATCTAGGACAGACACGGGCTTCCCTAGCTTCAGGAAAGAAGTGCTGGGCCCTGTAGAACCCCCTGGAACACAGGGACACCCAGGGCAGACCCGAGATGAGGAAGGCAGAACCAAAAACCAGCCTTTGGGAAGACCCTGCACCAGGGCCAGCTCCACAGGCCCCCACAGCTTCCCTTGGTTTAGCTTTCATTATGGAGATATTCAAGATAATACAAAAGTATGACTCACCAAACACCCAGAGCCCAGATCTACCCAAGATCAAAGGAGACCCACTCCTCCACGCCCTCCTTAGTCACGCATGCGTGGAGAGAACCTAAGACGCTACCACGTAATTTGAAGAAGCAACCGAGTCATTAGGAAAATGAAATTCTGGCTGCCAGTTTGTGGACATAAATAACATCGAAATAAATACCGTACTCTAGAAAGGAGGCCTCCACTGTCACGCACCCTACAGCCTCCACCGTCACGCACCCTACAGCCTCCACCGTCACGCACCCTACAGCCAGGCTTCATGAGGACGGATGATGGCTTATCCAGTCTGACGATTTAAAGGATATCAAAGCAATACAACAGCTTGTGGATGGCCCTTCCATGCTCCTAAGAGCCCTGCTCTGCACAAGCCCAGAATTCTTATCTCTCCCTCCATGTTGAAAGGTGGAGGCACAGATTGGGAAAACCCCAGGCAGAGTTGGGCATAGAAGAACATACCTGAGTGTCCTCCCAGCACTGGGGAGGCTAAGGCAGAAACATCATGACTTTGAGGCCAACCTGAGTTACACAGGAAGACCCTATCTCAAAGAGCAAACAATAGAGTTAGGAATAAATGTCAGGGGAGTGTTCGCTTGGCATGCGTGAAATCTTGGGTTCGATTTCCCAGCAACCTCGTAAGCAGAGAACGGTAGCGCACGCCTATATAATCATATCCATCAGAGGGTCTGTTCTACATCGTGAGCTCTAGGACAGCCAGGGGTATGTAGTGAGACACTGTCTCAACATCAAAAACAAAAAGCAAAAGAAAAGAAAAAATGCACAGGTAGAGACAGGGGCTCCAAGAACAAGTTATATTCTTGTATATTCTTGACATTCCAACCCTCCTACTTCCACCCCATTCTACCACAGGGGTCCCTGAGGGCAGCTGTGAGGGAAGCTTCTACCCATGCCCAGGAGATGAAGGCTGGACCTCCCAGAACACCAACAGGAGGCTGACTCACCAACCCTGTAGTATGAGCGCAGCCCTCAACACGTGGCTGACCCATTTCCACAGTGTCCCCTCCCATGCCTTCCCCACATGCTGAAACACACATGGTCTGTGGACCTATCACGTACCAGGCTTGGTGAGCCTGTGTCCCATTCGGATTTTGGGGTTGAGCTTCAGGTGGGGGGCAGTGTGCACTCCACTGGCACTGGCTGCCTCATCTCACTCAGAACCTGGCGCCCTAGAACCTCAGGCCATCACAGTGTCCTGTTGCCTTGGCAACCAACCTCAGCATCTCAAGATGGTTGCTGTTCTCTTATATCTCTTATATCTCTCCCCATTGCCAGCACCAGAAGAGATCTACAATTAGTCCTGGGAACACCCTGTAAGCTCAGAGAGGTCATTGCTGGGATGCGTGTGTGCACGTGTGGAGGTCAGAGAACAACCTGAGCTCTTGCTCTCAGTGCTACGCACTGGTTTTTTTGTTTTGTTTTGTTTTTTGAGACTGTGTCTCTCCCAGGCCTGGAACTCACGAAGTAGGCTATGCTGGCTGCCCAGCAAACCTAGCTCTCTCAGCCTCCTCTGTGCTGGTTCCAAAGGGCTCACTACCTCGTCTAGCTTCTTTAAATAAAAAAAATATACATAAATATATTCATATAACTATATATTCAAATATATTTATATATGAATATAAATATAGTTGTGTGTTTAAATATATTAGAATATGTTTAAACACAAATATATGAATATAGATATATTTAAATAAATATTTGGATACATTTAAACAAATATGTGAATATGTATATTTAAATACATGAATCTATGAGTATACATGTATATTTGAATATATCAGTATATGAATATGTATATTTATATGGAGTCTGGAGATTGATCTCAGGTCCTCACATTTGCAAACATTTTTATCGACTGAGTTAACTCTCCAGCCCTATTACTGGATTTTGTTGTTTGTTTTGTTTTTATTGTTTGTTTGTTTGTTTGTTTGAGACACTGTCTCATATAGCTCAGGCTGGCCTCAAACTTACTATAAACTTCAGGTTGGTCTTGAACTCCTGACCATTCTGGAATGCTGATGTGTGCTGATGTGTGCGATGGCTGAGGTGTGTTTTCTGTCCAGTTCATCTGAGCAGTTAGAAGTTTTGGGTAATGAGTCCCTACCACAGAAACCACCATACTCACTCACGGGCCATTCCTACCTAGACCGTGACTCTAGCTAGTGATCTCTTCTCTGGCTTGAGTGACAAGCAAGCTCTGGGCCTTTGCTTTTAGAAGAGACTGAAAACAACAGCTGCAAATGATATACAGTGCTCAGAAAGGAAACTCTCAAAAGGTTAAAAAGTTAAATGAGAAACAAACAAAAACCCAACTTGGGGTTGGAGGACACATCAGGCACACAAGCATGGGGACCAGAGTCGGGATCTCTAACACCCACATAAAAAAGCTGGGTGTGGTCAGGTGTTTGTATTCTTGGTTTCTGGAAGGCTGATAAACAGATCCCATAGGATTCTACCTAGACAAGGCTAATCACCAAGCTCCAAGTTAAGAGAGAGACCCTGTCTCTAAAAAAAAAAAAGATTCTGGATATTGACCCCTGGTGCATGCACATGTGCGCGTGCGCGCACACACACACACACACACACACACACACACACACACACATGAGCATTCGCTCACACACAGGGAGAAATCCCATCACAGTTAACATTTGCTGTGACAGATGCCAACCTATAGACAATATTCTTTACATATATAGCTATTTTGGGTTAAAAGGCAACGACCCGGGCTTGTGAACCTGAGCCTCTATAAAGCACAGACTCATATCATCTCCCAGACAGAGTGGGAAATCTCTCACAAAAGGCTAACCACTTCCCCTGTGGTGCAGATGCCCTGTTCCCCTGCTCCCGCATCCCATGAGCTGGTCCCGACGGGTCCCCGAGAACCCACCCTATGACTTCATTTAGGTTCTTCATCAACCCTTTGAGGGAAACAGCATCACGCCCCAAAACAATGTATTTGACTACCGTGAAGTTGAGGAAGGGCAACCCTTGGTTGAGAAGCCTGCACTCACTCTCTGGGTGGGTTGTAATTTTCCCCCCACGTGTCTGTCTTTCTAATAACTTAAAATCTATGTTTAAAATGTCTCTTAGCACCAGCCTGCCCGACGACCAGCGTGTGATCACCAGGACACACAAAATGGAAGGAAAGAGCCAACTCCCAAGTGACCTCTCCTGTGTAAGTCAAAATATACCCCAATAAATAAATAAATGTAATTTTAAATCTTTAGAATTATTTCATGTGTGTGTTTAGTTGCCTGCGTGTTTGTGCACCCTGTGTGCCTGGTGCTCACAGAGGTCAGAAGAGGGCAGCAGTCTTGGAACTGGAATCGGATGGTACGTGAACCAGGGTTCTCTGGAAGAGCAGCCGGGACGCTTGCCCACTGAGCATCCCTCCAGCTCCAATGAATGTGTTAAGAAGCCTCGACTCTGCTTCACAACAGTCCATCCTGAAGTTCTCTTCTACTGTGAGGCCATGGTTCTGATTTTATCAAAATCAAGGTCACGAGAAGATTCGAGAAGATCCTCCAGCTGCCGTGGGCCGCACTGTGGAGCTGTGCCTCCCTCCCTGTCTTCAATGGCAGATTTCACTTTTCCAGAGACTTCATATCAACAAAATCACCCATACACGGTCTCCCATGCCTGGTTTCTTTCACTAAGCTTCGTGTTTCCAGAGGAAGCCTTCGGGTATTGTTCCTGTTCATGGCTGAGTCATATTTCATTATAGTCTATCGATGCTTTCTTCTTTTTCATGGCTGACTGATATTCCACTGTATGGGCATACCATATTTCGTTTAGTCCTTTGTCTACGGGTGCATCTGAGGTACTGTGAGCAATGCTGCTGCAAGCATTCATGCACAGATGTGCCTGAGTACCTATCTTCAGAGCTTACGGTGTCTGCTCAGATGCTGAGTTGCGGAGTCATGCAATAATGAAGGTTCCACTTTTCAAAATGACCTTCACTTGTCGGGAGGTAAGTATGCATGCAACAACATATGTATGTGGCAGTCAGAGGACAACTTGTGGATGTCAGTTCTCTCCTTACATCCTGGGGATTGAACTCAGGTCAACAGGCTTGGTAGCATTCACCCATGGAATGATCTTACTAGCTCCAGTGTTGTTCTGTTTGAGGAACTGCCGGCTGGACTCTTCTCCATGCTAACTATACCGTTTTACATCAGTAACATTCAACAAGTTATCTCCCCCCTCCCCTCCCTCTCTCCCACCCTGTTTTTTTGTTTGTTTATTTTTTGTTTGGGTTTTGTTGTTGTTGTAATTGTTGTTTGGTTTTTGGCTTTTGGTTTGTTTTTGAGATAGGGTTTGCCTGTGTAGCCCCGTCTGGCCTGGAATTTACTCTGTAGAGCAGGCTGGCCTCCAACTCAGAGAATCTTCCTGCCTCTGCCTCCTGAATGCTGAGATTAAATGCATGTCCACCACTGCCTGGCTCAACATCTTATTTTCGTTTTATTTTGTTTGTAATATGGTCAACTGGAGTGGCCTTTGGACACCTCAACTTTGTGAGAACAGTAAGACCCAGATGTTGGAATGACCTGAGGCAGGGACTGAAGGTCCTGTCTGGACAAGGGCCCCAGGATCCCACGGAACTGTCCTCAAAGGGACAAACATACTACCTGGAGCTAATGACTGAGCAGGGGAAGAAGGGGGCTGTGAACCTTCCCTTTATATGAGGCTCCAAGCCAAGTGCCAGGCAACTCCTAGGAATGTCTAACAGTCAGTTTCAGAGCCACCTCCAGCAAGAAGATTCTGTATGGCTCCCTCATTCCTCTCCCCACATCTAAAGCATTCTTACTTAAACGACTTATGGCCTTGAGACAAACAAAACGACCCAAGTGTCTCTGTGGGCTTTGACTAGGAGTAGGGTAGGAACTAGTAAATGGTGTTAAAAACAGTTCTTGCCTGGGGGGGGCACCCCTTTAATTACAGTAGTAAGGAGGCAGAGGCAGGTGGATCTTTGTGAGTTCAAGGCCAGCCTGGTCTACAGAATGAGTTTCAGGACAGCCAGGGCTACACAGAGAAACCCTGTCTTTAAAAAACAAACAAACAAACAAACAAAACACAACAAAATCCCAGTTCTCATGGCTCAGCAAGATGGATTAGTGCATCAAGGGACCTGGCACCAAGCCTGACGACCTGAGGTCAATCCCTGGCACCTACATCTTTGAAGGCAAGAAACAACTCCTGCAAACTGTCTTCTGCCTACATTAGCAGAATGTGTGAAACTCTCAAGTGTGCTCAACCAGAATCGTCTCTCACTGCGCTCTTTCCTTGGCTAAGTTGTGGTTTTTTTTTTGTTTTGTTTTGTTTTGTTTTGGTTTTGGTTTTTCAAGACAGGGTTTCTCTGTGTAGCCCTGGCTGTCCTGGAACTCCTGGAACTCACTCTGTAGACCAGGCTGGCCTCAAGCTCAGAAATCCGCCTGCCTCTGCCTCCCAAGTGCTGGGATTAAAGGTGTGCGCCACCACCGCCCAGCCCTAAGTTGTGTTTTGTGCTGTCTGCAGTGAGGACTGAACCCAGGGCTGCATGCTTGCTGGCATGTGCTCTGCCACTGAGTTGCCACATCCCTAGCTGTGTGCACACTTTCCACCTTTGTCATCGATAGAATGGGCTGAGCTGGTGACAGTGGTAGCTGCAGAATGGGAGCGATGGGACAGGTGGTTCCAGGACCACTGGTAGCAAGAGATGTCCGAAAAGCTTCGAGCGGCCTGGTGCAGATATCAGGAACTGCAGGTTCCAGTCAGACGAGGAATGCCAAGGGATTGCCAAGACTCAAGGGCTGAGGGTTTTCACACCCAGGACCCAAGAGTTCTAACACACCTAAGGCCAGTTCAGAAGCAGAGACACCAGCAGATGCTGTCCTCTGCTGCTACTTGCCCCTGTGGCTGTAACTGTTGGGGAAAAGGGGTTTACAATAGTACCAAATGGGTCGGCTAGAGCCCAGAGCAGAGAACCTCCAAGCATGAATACCTAAAGCTACAAGCCTGTGGCTTCTAAATCCAGGAGCAGTTTATCCCTGCTCTCAGTGCAAGGCTCTGAGCCTCCGCCTCTGCCCTTCCAGCCTGTAGGTACTCAAGAGTTCAGGACGGAGAGTCGCTTACCCACAACTCCTATCTAGATAGACCAGGACTCTAGGCAACTCATCTGTACCGGCATCTGTGTTTTACCTTGATGAGCATAAACTTCACACTGTCTCAGAAATAGTGTCACAGCCGGGCAGTGGTGACACACGCCTTTAATCCCAGCACTTGGGAGGCAGAGGCAGGTGGATTTCTGAGTTCGAGGCCAGCAATATAGTGTCAGGCCACTGCAAACACCAATGGAGAAAGTGAGTGAGTGAGTGAGTGAGCGAGCAAGCGAGTGAAAAGCAGCATCTTACATCCTATAAGCCTCACAACACAAGCTTCCACTCAGCTGCCCACTGTGATCAGGACAAGGAATGAAGATGCAGAGGTCACAGTGGCCCCCCTGTGAGGGACCCCTGAAAGCCCTTCCAGAATCAGTGAGAATTCAGAAACCAAGACATGGGTGGCAATGGGTAAGTCATAATGGCCTTGGCTATGGGATGGAGTCAGGGACAAACTCTGGTTTCACGAGTCCTTAGAAGTGGGGCTGTATTGAGACAAATCACTGCTCCCAGACCCATGGCCGACTGGAAACATCCAGATGTTCACGGGTGGCCCTGTGCCTATCAGTGGTTCCTGTTACAGGAGACAGTGTGGCTCTGCTCCCCAAGATCCTTCCCTGAAGACTATTAATAACACTCACACACACACACCATCACAAAGATAAGCCACCTCTCTTCCATTATCAGGGCCTCATCCTCTAGGTGACACCACCGGTCCTGGCAAAGAATGCTTTTCCATGTCAGCAGACAGGGGTCACGTTGAGCAGGATACAGATGCTCCAAAACATCAAAGCCATGGGTTTCTGGAGCCCTCAGGGGACAGCAGGGCGGGGCTCTGTGCCAGGCAAGCTCTCCTAGCCTTGTCTCCTGCTTTCTCTCTGGCCAGTGACAGCATACCCCTCCTCTGCTGGTGACCCCTCTTTGGGATTCAGAACCTCCTCTAGCCTTTCAGGACCCACACACACACACACACACCACCACACACACACACTTCCCGTCTCCTGTTTTTACTCTAAAGCAGAACAGTCAAGGTCAAGGGTTAGAACAGGCTTTCCCAGCCAAAGGAATTTTCCTAACATGTGTGGGAACTAGTTTCCAGAAAGCTCCTTCATACTGTGCCCAGAAATGAAACGAAGGGGGACTGTCCCCATTCTGCTCCCCTGGGGACCAGTCAACTTCCTGGGCTCTTAATGGTGTTCTCCAACTGACCACAGTTTTCCTACACACCCCGGGGCCAAAAACCACAGACGCCAAGGGGAAGACAACATAGGGGTGAGGCTGGACTCAACAGAGGTTTGACCCCTCTGAAGGAACTCAGCATACCCTCGGAGGGCAGACAAAATTCCTCAGCTCCACCAACTTCAGCTCTCTATTTTCCTGGAGAACAAAATTCAGAAGGGTCAGAGAGAGAGACCATTTCTAAGGGGAGGCATCTCTACTTGACAAGAACATCCACTTGGGACAGGGAGAGCATGGGGAGCCATTTGTGGGCCAAGTCCCAGAGGAGTTCCCCACATAAGCTCAAGGCCATCCCTCTGTACTCTGAAGCCCTGAGTCTACAGGAGAAGCCGGGTATTTAAGGAGCTGGTTCTTCTCAAATCCTACCTGAGTAGACTGATCACCAGTCCTGGCAGGAATCCCAAGAGCCTCTGGGATACAGCATAGGAGACTGCTAGGAAACCAGCCCATGTGGGGAAACTGAGGACAGAAAAGGGTATAGTACCTGGCTTGAGGGAGGGGGTGTTACCTATCCGTTCAGCACTTAGAGTAGAAAAGAAGCACAATTCTTCAAGTATTTATGAAGTGCCTACTGTATACCAATCCTCAAATAGAAAATAAAACAGAGATGAAGCAAGGGGAGAGAATCCTACCCCATGTTTGGAAGAGACAAAGAGGGCTTCTGGGAAGAGAAGATTTCCAAACTGACCCAAGAGTTCAACTGTTACCCTTGGGAAAAAAAAGGTCCAGGAGCAGGGGATGCCCAACTGAGCAGTTCTAAGTCACACAGGGCCACCTCCCTGCCAGCATGGGTCAGAAGTTAGACCTCTTTCCCCACCTGAGCCACACACACGGAAGGTTTGCAGCTCTTCTGCATCACCTGACCACTCTTGCCAGACAGTCTTCACCTCACTAATCTCCTGAGAGGCTTGGGTTTGATTGTGCAGATTGCCACA